>NC_035438.2:79127420-79427420 GCF_002127325.2 Helianthus annuus
CCTGGTCCTAAGAGAGTCCTAGGGCATATCTAAATCATACCAAAACGGGTCAGAACTGAAGTCAAAGCAAAAGTCAAAGTTTTGCGACTTTCGGTTCCGAACCGGGTCAAAACAGTAAATGGTCGGATCAAACAAGCTTAGACCAGTTATAATACTTTGATGTGCGTGAAGTGTGTTATATTTTAGATGTATATTTAAGCCCTTTTTACACTTTTAGCCAAGTTTTAAATTTATAAAACACGATATTCACTAACACTAAACACACATATGGGCAAGTGCACCCATCGTGGACGTAGTATAGTGTTGGTAAGATACCGAGGTCGTCCAAGGACACAAGAGCTTTTAGTACCGGTTTATCCTCAACGTCTAATCAAATCAAAAAGGTTAGAAAAATGTTTTAAACTAAGAAAAATAAAAACTAACTAAATGCTGAAAATAAAAATAAAATAAAAACAGATAGACAAGATGAATCACTTGGATCCGACACGTGTATTAGTATAACCTTTGATTATTTTCGCACTTTTGCACTTGTTTAAGAGATTATCTTAGTTATTGTAGTAGGCCCCTCTTTTGAAGGCGACGTTACCCTCAACCCAGTAGTTTGAGTCAGCAAGGATACAATCCTAAAGGGTCGGATTATTGAAAGATAATGAATTAAGTTATTAATGCAAATTGTGGTAGGCCCCGCTTTTGGCGGTGACGTTACCCTCGGCTAAGTAGTCTGAGTCAGCAGGGATACAGTCCTAAATAGCCGGGTTATAGTATTAATAGTAGTTAACTTATGAGGGGGTCAAAGAGTTTGGATCCCCGCCATCCAATACCTATGGGCATTGAAGGAGATCCTACTAAATTTGACCCAGGTCCCAAGCAGGACCTCTAAACGCTGAACAAGGGCAAGACCCTTACCAAACCGTTCCCTTAACCCCCGACCAGGTAGCCAACATACCTCCATATAGACCGTGGAGATATGAATGGTGAAAATCTTTTATTTTATATACACAGTAAAATAATGCCAAGACACCACGGACAAACGATAAGGAAAGATCACCTTCAACATAAGTAACTAGTTATTAAAGTCATTAATACAAAACCAAATAAAAAGTGCAAAAGATTAAAAATAAAAAGTATTATACTAAACACTTGTCTTCACCAAGTGATGTAAGAGACTTAGGCAAACATGGCCTTGATTGTCAAGAACTCTTACGATCAATCTTGGATCCCGAGACGACTCACACACTCTACGATGGACAATGGATGATGGTGGTGGATGATGGTGTTATGGTGGTGGATGAGGTGTGAGAGAGGTGGTGTGCCAAGGGATGAGAGAAAATGAAGCCAAGCTCCTCTATTTATAGGCTGAACAGAAGGCTGGACACGGCCCCGTGTCCGCTGGACACGGCCCCGTGCCCGTCTGACACTCTCTCTCCTCATTAATTGTAATTGTGAATTACAATTAATGCGCCTGCTGTACTTTCACCACGCCCCCGTGCCCGCTGGACACGGCCCCGTGGTGGGCAATGGAAGCTTCTACTGGTTTGTCTTTTCTGCTGCTTCCTGGGCACGCCCCCGTGTTCGCTGGACACGGGGCGTGTTCAGACTCTGTTTCTTCTTCTTTGCCTTGGGAGGTGCCGTTGAGGGTCCGGGCAGTCTACTTTTGTTCCTTTTCTTGTATTTATGCTAGAATTAGTTCTTTTTGCTTCTTTTGTGATTTTGAGCTCATTTAATCCTGAAAATGCAAAAGGAAGACAAAAACACTATTTTTCCAACATTAGTACTCAAAAAGGGTTAGTTTTATGCCTTAATTGATGTGATTTATATGTTGCATTTTACACACATCAAATACCCCCACACTTGAACTTTTGCTTGTCCTCAAGCAAAACTCTTTAAATGTGGCTTACACTCCCAAATGGAATAGGTAGAAGAGAAGTTTTTTAGCTTGTCCTAGAGTGTCGGGAATCCAAGGTTTTTCTAGGTTTTATTTTTATTTATTTACAATCCTATTCGTTATGATTTATTTTGAACGTTTCATAAGATAAATTACTTATTTGGGCATAGCATGCCTTATTAAAATTCCATTTATATACAAGTTCACATACCTCACGGGAGATCACTCAACACTCGGCCGAAGGTGTATATTTTTAGTGAATCACTCGAGAGCGGCATGGAACTTACGCCTTCCATAGGCTTGCCACGCAATCAATCCTCCTCCTTTTTAACTTTTTACCTTTGTAAATATCAAGAGGACTTTTGGGGTGAAGGGTTAGGCTTGGGTTAAAGGTGGGTGGTTGGTTAGTGGTTAGTAAAAAGGGCGAAAATCGTAACAAGCGTCGGTTTTCGTGAAGTACCTTGTTTTTAGTGACTTTTTATTTTGAAGTATTTCTCCAAACAAGCTTTTTTATAGCTTTTGTTTGTTTTTGACTTCATCATCATTTTTTTTTTTTGATCGTCACATAAAAAGGTGAGTTTACGAAAAAGCGAGCTTGTTACTAAAATAAAGGGTGAAAAATAAAAAGGTTTTTTTGGTGGGTAAAAAGGGTTTTGGGGTAATGAAATGAAAGGTTTAGGCTCAAAGGGGCTTTCTAGGGGGATTTTGGGTAGGTAAAAAAAATGAAAAATAATGGTTTTGAAAGAAAAATGGTTAGTCCTAATGCCTCCATCATTTACTTACTTGGGTTTAAGTTGGTAAGGACTGGGAATGTATCGTCGTGGCAAGTTCTAGATTTGTAAGAACCAAGCGGCTATTCACACAAGAAACGAAAAATGAGCATTTAGTCTAAATATGTATATTTTTATGCTCAATAAAGGCTCAAAACTCACTTTTGTGGGAATGGGTTTTTAATGTGATCAAGTATATATAATCGAATTTTTAACTAAGCTTGTCATGCCGTTTCATAATTTTCTTGTGTTGGTTCTTTTTATCATGACGCTATTGGTTGTAAACTTGTAAAAATATAACCTTTTTAGAACTTGTTATTCCCAGCTTAAACTAAGACAAGTAAATAAAAAAAATGAAAAAGTTTTTTGAAAAAAAAAAATTTGGGGTGTTTAGCGGTTCCAATAGAGTTTTGTGTAAGGCTTGTGTTTAGGATTTTGCAAAATTTCGAGGTTTTAACATCCCCCCCACACTTAAATTACACATTGTCCTCAATGTGTCCAAAAATAAAGTTTTTGGTTGATTAGAATGTGTAAAAGTGGGTTTAAAAGCAAAGTTTTGTGTTACTGGCATCCTGGACACGGCCCCGTGTTGACCGGGCACGGCCCCGTGGTCAAGTGCCAGTAACAAAAATTAGAGAATTGAAACAGAAGCCTGGACACGGGGGCGTGTCCGCTGAACACGGCCCGTGTCCAGTTACCTGAACTGGGTGATTTTCTGCAGGGGGCTCAGCACGGGGCCGTGTTGGTTGGGCACGGCCCGTGTTGAGCCTTCTGTGATGGAGATTTTTGTCGGGTTGCTCTGTTCTTTTTGCATGGTTCCATTTTTCTCGTTCCCTTTTTCATCCATTACCACCATGAGTGTGTTTTATTCTCAAAACAACCATCAATCTTAAAAACCATCATAACATTGCTAATAGAGAGACATTACATAAAGTTAGCTAAATAACTAGGGGATACATAAGGTTATCATAAGGGTTCTACTTATTTAAGAAAATTTCGGGAATAGCTTCCCGATGTAGTAACTCTCTCTAGCCGATGGCTCCTCGGTTGTCATTCAAAGCCATTCTTCTATCTCCCTTGGGAGGTAGAAGGCAGCTTCATTCTCTTCGGTGTCTCGAGGAGGAATGCTCACCGGGACTCCTTGCACCACCCTTGGTTGAGGTACTTGGTGCATGGCGTGCCATTCGGCTGGAATGATGACCTCGGGTACTACATTCCACGCCCTTTGGGTTATCACTGGAACCAAAGGCGGGGAAGCGAGAAGGTTTAACCTTTGGTGCAGGAGGTTTACTTCTCGCAGGCAGCCCTCCAAACCTACCGTCAGATGATTAATACGGTCCACCAATGCTTCTTCTACCCCCGTCATTTCGTCTATGGCTTCCCTCAAAGCGTAAACGTAGTTTACTAGGGAATCCTCCGCCGTGGACGATCTCCTTCCATTTCGGTTATTTCTTGAAGATGTTCCGCTGTTTCTGCTGGCCATTTTCTGCGAAATAAGCCGAAGATAACTAAACTTTTGCAAAACAGTACCTCGAACACGGCCCCGTGCTCAGTGAGCACGGCCCCATGTTCAGCTGTCTGCAGGATTTTTGTCTAACGATTCCAGGTTTTTAAATTATTTTAATACACTTTTATTGCGTTTTAAGCTCAAATAATTTAAAACAAAGTTATAGAACTAACTTTAGACAAGAATCCGTAGCAAAAACTCCTACAAACCTTTCATAGAAGGTTGGAATCATGGGTTTCCAAGCTTCCATGGAGGTAAGGTTTGAAAAATTTTTGAAAGAAGGAGAAATGAACAAAAGTGGAAAAGACAAGATGGTCCTTAGGAACCTTCTTTTAGCACTTACCTAGGATGGTATATGTGAAGATCCCAGGAATCTCTGCTTGGTGAAGTGGTAAAAAATGAGCAGGATTCAGGCTGCATTTAAAGAAAACGACAGCACACTGGACACGGCCCCGTGTCCGCTGGACACGGCCCCGTGTGCAGAGAAAATCCTGACACAATTTTTTGAGTGGACACGGGGGCGTGTTGACCGGGCACGACCCCGTGTTGGCAGGCTGTTTTATCGAGTTTTGTCTTTACTAAGGAGCTAATCTGTATCGGGTGGCTCTTGACTTGTTGGAACAACCCCAAAGTGCCTAAGATACCTTAATTGTCCTATACTAAGGCGAGAACGCAAGAGGTTGTCGGTGAGGGTAATTCCTATTTTCATTCTAGGTGGACAAGTCCAACCCTTTCCCGGGCTCTCGTTAAAGAAGGTGTATGCCGAATCGCTCAGGTCTATGTATGCACCGAACGAAGTCGATGGGGAGTCCTTCACGGCACAATCGGCACAGGGATGACTATCGTCCGCGTCTTTTCTAGGTAAGAAGGTATTTTCGGGAGCAACGAGGTTGTCGGAATGCGGTTCCAACATTTCCTCATGGTCATCATCTTGGGATGGATCTAAAAAATCCTTCCTAAGTTCTTTTGACCAATTGAGAAGTAGTTCTTCTAGTTGAAATAACTCGTCAAGGAGCATTTCTCCTAGAATATCTGGCTGGGCGCATTCGAGGGAGAAATAGTGCTTATTTTTACTTTCGCCCCTCTTAAGGTTACAAGGAATCGGTGGGTCTATATAGTGGGGCCTATAAGTGAGGAAAAAACATTTTAATTCCTCATGTTCGCCTCCACATATTCGACACCACAAACCATAAGAGTGCCGAAAGTAAAAAGAATTACTATCACTCATGTTTGTGTCAGAAATTACCAACCGCCGGGATCTAACGGTTCTGTTTTCAGCAACTGAATCTTGGGCACGGGGGCGTGTTGAGTGGACACGGCCCCGTGTTCAGCCTACTGTCTGACTTAAAACAGGATTGCCAGTTCCAATGATTGAGCACGGGGCGTGTTCAGCGGGCACGGCCCCGTGTTGAGCTCTGCAGAAGCTGAAAAACTAAGAAAAAATCCTAAAAAATTAAAGAAAAATAAAAATATGATTAGGCCGTTGATTCCTAACTTTCTTAAAATCCTTGTGTCCCCGGCAGCGGCGCCAAAAACTTGATGTGCGTGAAGTGTGTTATATTTTAGATGTATATTTAAGCCCTTTTTACACTTTTAGCCAAGTTTTAAATTTATAAAACACGATATTCACTAACACTAAACACACATATGGGCAAGTGCACCCATCGTGGACGTAGTATAGTGTTGGTAAGATACCGAGGTCGTCCAAGGACACAAGAGCTTTTAGTACCGGTTTATCCTCAACGTCTAATCAAATCAAAAAGGTTAGAAAAATGTTTTAAACTAAGAAAAATAAAAACTAACTAAATGCTGAAAATAAAAATAAAATAAAAACAGATAGACAAGATGAATCACTTGGATCCGACACGTGTATTAGTATAACCTTTGATTATTTTCGCACTTTTGCACTTGTTTAAGAGATTATCTTAGTTATTGTAGTAGGCCCCTCTTTTGAAGGCGACGTTACCCTCAACCCAGTAGTTTGAGTCAGCAAGGATACAATCCTAAAGGGTCGGATTATTGAAAGATAATGAATTAAGTTATTAATGCAAATTGTGGTAGGCCCCGCTTTTGGCGGTGACGTTACCCTCGGCTAAGTAGTCTGAGTCAGCAGGGATACAGTCCTAAATAGCCGGGTTATAGTATTAATAGTAGTTAACTTATGAGGGGGTCAAAGAGTTTGGATCCCCGCCATCCAATACCTATGGGCATTGAAGGAGATCCTACTAAATTTGACCCAGGTCCCAAGCAGGACCTCTAAACGCTGAACAAGGGCAAGACCCTTACCAAACCGTTCCCTTAACCCCTGACCAGGTAGCCAACATACCTCCATATAGACCGTGGAGATATGAATGGTGAAAATCTTTTATTTTATATACACAGTAAAATAATGCCAAGACACCACGGACAAACGATAAGGAAAGATCACCTTCAACATAAGTAACTAGTTATTAAAGTCATTAATACAAAACCAAATAAAAAGTGCAAAAGATTAAAAATAAAAAGTATTATACTAAACACTTGTCTTCACCAAGTGATGTAAGAGACTTAGGCAAACATGGTCTTGATTGTCAAGAACTCTTACGATCAATCTTGGATCCCGAGACGACTCACACACTCTACGATGGACAATGGATGATGGTGGTGGATGATGGTGTTATGGTGGTGGATGAAGTGTGAGAGAGGTGGTGTGCCAAGGGATGAGAGAAAATGAAGCCAAGCTCCTCTATTTATAGGCTGAACAGAAGGCTGGACACGGCCCCGTGTCCGCTGGACACGGCCCCGTGCCCGTCTGACACTCTCTCTCCTCATTAATTGTAATTGCGAATTACAATTAATGCGCCTGCTGTACTTTCACCACGCCCCCGTGCCCGCTGGACACGGCCCCGTGGTGGGCAATGGAAGCTTCTACTGGTTTGTCTTTTCTGCTGCTTCCTGGGCACGCCCCCGTGTTCGCTGGACACGGGGCGTGTTCAGACTCTGTTTCTTCTTCTTTGCCTTGGGAGGTGCCGTTGAGGGTCCGGGCAGTCTACTTTTGTTCCTTTTCTTGTATTTATGCTAGAATTAGTTGTCTTTTTGCTTCTTTTGTGATTTTGAGCTCATTTAATCCTGAAAATGCAAAAGGAAGACAAAAACACTATTTTTCCAACATTAGTACTAAAAAAGGGTTAGTTTTATGCCTTAATTGATGTGATTTATATGTTGCATTTTACACACATCATACTTATTATCATGTTATATGAGTGATAAAACAGGTTACATGCCATCTACATTGTTAATTATGCATTAAATCGAAAATTAGCATTCTGTTGACTTTTTCTAAGCAACTTTGACCCGACATTTGAACTACTTAAAGTGGGAATCAGAGGGTGCCCTTTTAAGGGTTTAATGCCCACATAATTACCAACATATAACTACCTTTAATTCGGCTAATCACTGGACCATTTGTGATTGATCGTTAAGTCAACCGTTAATTACGACGGTTTGACTTTTAAGCTATAACTAAGCAAAAACTTAACTAAGAAAGGTTAAGGGTGCTTACCAAAGTCCTATGCACGACTAGGGATGGCTTGGTTCTGCTTTGGAGCTCCAGAAGTCTTCACAAATGCAGATTGAAGTTGTGAACACAATGTTGCACATGAAGGCCTTATATAGTGCTTATAAGTCACTAGATTGTTGACAACCAAGGCTACAACTGATCATTGATCATCAACAAGTGTCCCTAAGGGCTCTAAAGCATGTAGGGTGTCACACCCTGGCTTTGCGGAAGCGTGGTTAATTTGGTGTGACTTCTTAATACCATAGCTTAATCATAACAAGCTATATGAATTTAAAATCATGCAAAGTCATCCTTTGAAAATAAAATTGTCAAACATTGTCTAAATGGGTAAACACCCAACAACCATTACTTGTCTTAAACAGTACAACTACTACCATAATGCAACATAAATAAACATGGTTCAGGGGCTATGGCTTGTCCAGGAAAGAGCCATAAGCCTTGAACCCGGATGACTCTGAGTCTAAATGCAGCGGGAAATCCTGCTAAACCGTGCCAGATCCTTAATTCCCTGAAATACATGTAAGTTGAAAAATCAACAATAATGTTGAGCGAGTTCATGCGAAAATGAGTAAATAAACCTTTAACTTTATCAAAAATCCTGGTATGTAGCAAATAAGGAAATAAAAGAGATCACCAATGGGTTGCAAGTCCACTGATATGTGTGAAGTGCAAGTAGGGATGACTCAAACCTAGCGGATTTATGCGTCGGGCACTAAGTCACCCCGAGGTCCGTTCAGCTGGACCTGGGGCTGGGCTCGCTACACCCAGATAGATCTACCGCTCCTGTCCCTCGGTCCTCAACGAGGATTAATGGCCTCAAGTTTCTGCCTACCCACTCACATGATCTAAGTAATAACCCTCCTTATGCTAACCATACCATGTATAACATATCCATAATCATTGTAACATGTATTTCACCCCCGCAGTTTATAAAACTGAAAACAGTTAAGAGAAGAAAAGGGGGACATGAACTCACAGTGAACGCGTCACAAAATCAAGCAATCCAATATCCAAGTGCTGTGCAACGACCTACATGTGCTAATTCTATTAGACGGATGGCCGTGCTTTAGCTTCATAGATTATATTTTTGGGAAACAGTTAGTCAACCGTTTCGTATATATATTTGATACGCATTCTCCTTCCCAAGGATGGGGGAATTAAATACATGTACACTTGTATTATTTTATTAAGTCCCACTTAATATATTTTATTTCTTATTTCAAAATATATTTCTTTTTCTCAAAAAAATAATATATTTCCTTTTTCTCATAATATTTTCCCAAAATAATATATTGACAACACACGCGCTTATGAATACTTCTGAATAAAGCGTAAGTTACGTTTTGGTGATTAAGTGGTAATGATAATTACCGTTGTATCTTATATTCTCGACGTATAAGCGTTTGTATTATTTCGGGCTTGACAAGGTTAGTAAATATTATTTTTACTCTAAAAATAATATTTATACATTTTCACAAAATAATCATAAACAGTGAGGTGGCAAAATATATTTACCGAATATATGCTTATCACGCTTAGTTTTGTGAAAAATCCCACCTCCGATTATTTATAAATAAAGTTGTGGCGAAATATATTTGAAAACATGTCAAAGTAGTCTAACACTTGTAAATAATTCTAAGTGTTAGATTTTTAGAAAATTTCGCCAGAGTTTCCCCTGTAATTGGAGGTGGCCACGCTTTCAAGCGTATCATTTTCTTTTACAAATCATCTCAACAATTTATCAAATCAACCGAATCAATTTTCAACACTTCAAATAGAAGACTAGTATGTAAAACCGCGTTGTTTCATGAACTTGTAGTTTTTACAAAAACTACGGTGTAGATCTCGTTATTTTTAGTGGATCTATACATAACATAACTTAGTCTTGCAAAAACCTCGTTTTTTGGAACAAATCACTTCTTACAACTTCCCGACAATTTTTGTAAACATTGTTATTTTGTCGGATCTTTTATTCTACAAGTGTTTCTATACTTGTAGTTTATAAAAATCATATTTGTTAACACTTTATCCATTTTTATAAAAACATGATTTTCTCGACACCCGGTCCTACGAATATACCACTTGTACATACGTAGATCGGCTTGTTTTAAATACTATTTTTCACGTTAAAACATTTTTACACAAGTTCATGTTTCCCGTGTGGTGGAGTTTCACCTTTTAACCCTTGTACCAAAGAAACAAGTGTATGTCAAGATACGTGTGTCACACCCCCAAAATCCCACACGCGGAGTACCACCGCTTGGGAGCGTGACTGACCAGGATCAAGCCATCAATCATATCAAACACAGCATTTAATATAAAAGTAATTAACGTAAGTCACCAAGACATGATTGATGTTTCAAAACCAAATACTGTTTTAAGTAGCGGAAGCAATGTAAAGTAACCCAAATAAAATTATAAGTTCAATAACGTTTATGATCCATCTGCCCACAACGACCTGCTCCTTCCTGTGCAAGCTCCAAGTATACCTAAGGTCCTGCAAGGCATGCAGCAAACAATCAACAAACTAGTTGAGCGAGTTCACAGAAAGTAAGTTCATAGTGCAATGCATAAGTATAGCTAGTGGGGGCTTCCCATACTAGTGTGTAATAAAGGTGGGGGCTTCCCATGTTCATCCTGGTCAATGAGGGCTTCTCATTAACGGTACTTACTAGACTAACTTCCGACCATGTGTTCTTCTTTACCGAGAACAGGGAAAACGTACAGGGTCACGTAGGCTTTACGTGACGTGCCCTTCCCCGAGGACAGTGGTACGCGTGGGGGCTACGTAGGCTTTACGCAGCGTGGCCTTCCGACCTGGAAGCCAGTGAATGGTATTGGGTTACGTAGGCTTTACGTAACGTGTCCTTCCCGACCCGGGAGACATATGGCAAATATACTGGGTTACGTAGGCTTTACGTAACGTGTCCTGACTAACCTGAGGACGATGGTCTATAGTCTGGTATATGCGTAAGTACGAGTAATCATTCCACATTCATCATATCCAACCCAATTCCCAACCCGGGAATCCCATGCCTTGGCTGTGTGAACTCACCTTGGTTTGCTCGGCAGATACACAGAAAGTACAAGTAGCAAGTAAATGATCACTCACGTCCTATCATGGTTATTATACGAGTCAGGTTCGTATATAGCACGTATATAGTAATCACGTATAGTCATGGCAAACATGTACGCACGTAAACAGATAAGACATAGCATGTGAGGATCCAATTGTTCTAAGTCCATTCATACCCGGCCCAATAGCATAACAGCCCAATATCATAATCAGTTAAACAAATAACCAAGTGTCCGGCCCAAATCAGTTGGGCCTGTAATAGTCCAATAGCAATAGTCCACAAATCAAATCATTGGGCCCGTGACAGTGAAGGCCCAACAGTGTACGCGTAATGGTGGTCTCGACTCGCAACGGAGATCTCGAGTCGCAACCGGAGATTACGAGTCGCAACAGCTGGTTGCGAGTCGCAATGGAGATCTCGGTTCATCATGGTCTGGTTACGAGTCGCAACGGGACTCGCAACCGTGGTTTCGGCTGGTGCTGTTTGTGGTTTCGAGTCGAGACGGGGAGGTTTCGACTCGCAATCTGAGTCGCAACCGGCTGTGTAACTGGTTTCCATAATTCTAGTCAATTAAACTCCGTGATTTCAGCAAACACTTAGGCAGTTTCGGAAATCAGATCAAACAAGGATTATACAACATTCAATCATATTCATAATGTCTTCAAACCTTCATCATTTAGCAAATTCATAACCGTATCAAATCAATAATCGGATTATCAACCAACACTAAACCGAATCCTAATCATAACACCATCCTAGCATGCACCCTAATTCGCATGTACAAACAGAATCATCTCAGCCGATTACAAACATCAATTCGGACCAATTAACAAATCACTCATGCAACCTATTTCGTATGAAAACATGATCATCATTCACAGAAACCGATTAACAAGAGCACAATCAAATAACACATACCAACCGAATACTAAATCATACAATCCGATTTATCATGGCATCACCTAAGCATAAAACACATAATCATAGATAATATACTAACCGATTACAAGTAACGAGATGTGATCCGAACAAGAGGGTGGTCGGATGGCCTTGTGCCGTCGGTTCCTCAACAAGCCGAGAGAGAGAGAGAGCAAAGCTTCTAGGGTTTGTGTGTGTTTGTGATTTGCAAAAGTGGTAAAACAAAACCCCTAACTCGGTTTTGTGTTGCGAGTCGGGGAGTGGGCCGAGCCCACTTGGTTGTCTAATGGTCCGCGTGCACAAGGAGTGGCCCAAAGGGCTTTGTGTAGCCGGTTTGTGTAGTTTGGGCTCGTGCAACACATAACATTCATACATACACAACATACGTAAACAATTATTCATTTAAAATCATATAATTCAGTTCTCATGAGCACGTAACGTTACATCAAAGCATGTCTAAAGTTCGAGTTGTCACATTATCCCCAACTAATTGGAAATTTCGTCCCGAAATTTGGTATGCACTCACTGAGGAAGCTAGGTAAACTGTACTGTTCACTGGTTTTCCTGGGGTGTCACATCCTCCCCCCGTTGATCTGGAATTTCGTCCCGAAATTCCGAAGTAGTAGCTTCAGCCTCAGTAGTGGTTGCCTTGTTCCCGAATAACTGGGGGTACTTTTCTGTCATCCTGTCTTCGCGTTCCCAGGTGTACTCTGGGCCACGTTTGGAGTTCCAACGAACTCGAACAAGAGGGATTCTCTTGTGTTTGAGGACCTTCACATCCCGGTCCGTGATTTCAACTGGTTCCTCAACGAACTGCAACCGCTCGTCGATAGTGAGTTCCTTAAAAGGAATGATAAGATTTTCATCTGATAGGCACTTCTTTAGGTTCGATACATGAAAGACATTGTGAACTGCCCCGAGTTCAGCTGGTAGGTTCAACTTGTAGGCTACCTTGCCAATCTTTTCGATAATTTCAAATGGTCCGACGTACCGCGGATTCAATTTACCCCGTTTGCCAAAACGAACCACACCCTTCCAGGGTGAAACTTTCAATAAAACCCGGTCCCCGACCTCAAATTCCAATGGCTTTCTACGCTTGTCCGCGTAGGCTTTCTGACGGTCGCGTGCTGCCGCCATGCGTTGTCGTATCTGTGCAATCTTTT
The DNA here is from genome assembly GCF_002127325.2 of Helianthus annuus. Lineage (NCBI taxonomy): Eukaryota > Viridiplantae > Streptophyta > Magnoliopsida > Asterales > Asteraceae > Helianthus > Helianthus annuus. The sequence goes on from NC_035438.2 coordinate 79,140,300, forward strand.
CTGTGGCGTCCACTACAATCTCTGGACCCGTGATCTGACTATCTCCCACCTCTGCCCAACAGAGAGGTGACCGGCATTTACGCCCGTACAATGCCTCGAACGGAGCGGCTTGTATGCTGGTATGGTAACTGTTATTATACGAGAACTCCACCAAAGGGAGATGCTTTTCCCAGCCGTTGCCGAAATCGATGACGCATGCCCGAAGCATGTCTTCAAGTGTTTGGATCGTACGCTCAGACTGCCCATCCGTCTGAGGGTGATATGCTGTGCTCATGTCTAACCGTGAGCCGAAAGATTTGTGCATTGCTTGCCAAAGCTCTGATGTGAATCGTGCATCGCGATCCGAAATGATGGACGTGGGCACCCCGTGCCTCGAGACAACTTCTTTAAGATATACGTCTGCGAGAGTGGAGAACTTATCCGTTTCCTTAATCGGCAGGAAGTGTGCAGACTTGGTGAGTCGATCAACTATGACCCATATTGTATCGTTCCCACGCTGGGATCTAGGTAAACCCGTAACGAAATCCATGGAAATTTCTTCCCATTTCCATTGCGGTATCTTAGGCTGTTGAAGTAGGCCAGCTGGTTTCTGATATTCGACCTTGACTCTCGCACAAGTCAAGCACTTTCCAACGTACGTAGCGATGTGGGCCTTCATACTAGGCCACCAATAAGTAGTGCTGATATCGTGGTACATTTTATCCGACCCTGGATGTACCGAATAGCGAGACTTGTGAGCTTCGTCCATCACAAGTTCGCGTAGACCGCCGTAAAGTGGGACCCAAATCCGGCCCGTTACGTAGTAGGCGCCGTCTGCCTTCTGTTCCATTTGCTGTCGTGAGCCGCGTAAGGCTTCAGCCTTGACGTTTTCGGGCTTCAGTGCTTCTGTCTGAGCATTTCGTATCTGTGCAGGAAGGCTAGACTGGATCGTAAGCTGTAGCGCTCGCACGCGCTTCGGTAAGGTGTCCTTTCGACTAAGGGCGTCAGCCACAACATTGGCTTTGCCTGGATGATACTTGATAGCGCATTCGTAGTCATTAAGTAACTCGACCCATCGTCGTTGACGCATGTTCAAATCCTTCTGCTTAAGAATATGCTCGAGACTCCTGTGATCGGTGTAAATCGTGCACCTGGTACCGTACAGGTAGTGTCGCCATATCTTAAGCGCAAAAACAACAGCTCCCAGCTCTAAATCGTGCGTCGTGTAGTTCCGTTCGTGAACCTTGAGTTGACGAGAGGCGTAAGCGATAACCTTGTCGCGCTGCATTAACACACACCCCAATCCCCGAATGGATGCATCACAATATACTACAAAATCTTCTGTGCCCTCTGGCAGTGAAAGAATAGGTGCGCTGCAAAGCCTATCCTTTAAGTGCTGAAAAGCAGTCTCCTGGGGCTCTCCCCAGCGATAGGTAACACCCTTCTGTGTCAGTAACGTAAGCGGCTGAGCAATCTTCGAGAAATCCTTGATAAACCGTCTGTAGTAACCTGCCAGACCCAAGAATTGGCGTATTTCCGTCGGTGTACGCGGTGCAGGCCAGTTTCTGATCGAGTCTACCTTGGATGGATCGACATGGATCCCATCCTTGTTTACCACGTGGCCTAAGAAGTGGACTTCACGAAGCCAGAAGTCGCATTTAGAAAGCTTGGCGTACAGCTGTTCCTTCCGAAGGAGTTCCAATATCAGGCGAAGATGCTGCTCGTGTTCCTCCCGACTCTTGGAGTAAATCAGGATGTCGTCGATGAAAACAATGACGAACTTGTCGAGATAGGGTTTGCACACCCTGTTCATAAGATCCATAAATACAGCAGGCGCGTTCGTTAATCCAAACGGCATGACCAGAAACTCGTAGTGACCGTAACGAGTTCTGAAAGCTGTCTTGGAGACGTCCTCATCCCGGACTCTCAGCTGATGATAACCAGACCTCAAGTCTATCTTCGAGTAGTAACACGACCCTTGCAACTGGTCGAATAAGTCGTCGATGCGCGGAAGAGGATAACGGTTCTTCACCGTCACCTTGTTCAGTTCCCTGTAGTCTATACACATCCTGAACGTACCGTCTTTCTTCTTCACAAAGAGTACTGGAGCTCCCCAAGGCGAAGAGCTTGGTCGAATGAATCCCTTTTCCAAGAGCTCTTGTAATTGCTTTGACAATTCCTCCAATTCCGATGGAGCTAGGCGATATGGTGCGCGAGCTATGGGTGCTGCTCCTGGAGCGAGCTCGATCTGAAATTCGACCTGACGATGAGGCGGTAAGCCAGGTAAGTCTTCAGGAAACACCTGAGGGTAATCACGTACAATTGGAATATCTTCCAATTTCTTTTCCTTTGCTGATGCGTCTGTAACGAGAGCCAGAATGGCTGTGTGCCCCTTTCGTAAACATTTCTGAGCCTTCAAGAAAGAGATGATGCCAACCACTGCACCACTCTTGTCGCCTTGAACTTCTAGAGGTTCCTGACCCAAACGAGGAATGCGAATAACCTTTTCGCTGCATAAAATTTCTGCCTGGTGTTGAGATAACCAATCCATCCCAATCACGACGTCGAAGCTACCCAAAACTATGGGAATGAGATCAATAGAGAAGGCTTGACCAGCTAGAATAAGATTACAACCCTGAACTACGTGCGTGGCTTCTAGACTTTTACCGTTAGCTAACTCTACTACATGTTTGGTGGGTAAAAGTGTTGGTGCACGTTTTAGCAGTTGACACATTTTCACAGACATATAGCTTGTATCCGCACCCGAATCAAACAAAACAGTAACGTAAATATTGTCCAGGAGAAACTTACCCATAACAACGTTGGGATCGTTCACTGCATCGCCTCGACCTAGCACAAAAGCGCGACCACGAGCTTCATTGCCGTTGTTGTTGTTCCCGCCGTTATTGTTGCCGTTGCCCTGGTTGTTATTGTTGTTGCGGTTCTGGTTCAACTGAGGGCAATCGCGTTTGAAGTGACCTTCAGCCCCACACTGGAAACATCCCCGGTTTCCACGCTGTGGCTGCTGCTGCTGCTGCTGGTTCTGTGGAGCTGGTTGCTGAGGCTGCTGGCTCTGATTCGCAGGACGAGGGCTCCTACAGTCTTTGGCCTCGTGACCCATCTTAAGACACCTTTGACAACGACCCTTGTTACATGGGCCGTGGTGATGCCTGTTGCAGTTGTGGCACCTGGGTTGACTACCCTGATATCTCCTCTGTCTGTGACTACTAGAGGATTGCTGACTGGGACTCTGATAGTGGTCAATCTTCTGCTGCTGAGATTGTGGCTGAACAGATGCTGAACCTTTGCTGGAATCCCCATCCCATTTTCTTTTACTGTCACCAGATGTAGCAGGAGTAACTGAGGTGGTGACATTAGCAGTAGCGTTAACACGCTTGGGCAGTTTATTCTGATCAACTGCCTGATCGGTGATACGGTGAGCAAGGCGCTGGATTTCCTGGATGTTTTCGAGGTTAGCCGACGTCACGTGGCTCTGAATTTCTGGCGCCAATCCCTTGAGATACAACTCAATGCGCTTGTAGGGAGGGTCCACCATAGTAGGACACAGAACGGCCAGCTCGTTAGACCGTTTGGTATATGCTTCGATTTCCGATCCAACCATCTTCAAGTTATACAGCTCGTCTTCCAGCTTGTGAATATCTTCCCGCGTGCAATACTCACGCTTGATGAGTTCCTTGAAATCGTTCCATGGGGTGGCGTTAGCAGCTGCCAACCCTAAGATTTGGACTTGGGCGTTCCACCAAGTCAATGCTATCCCTTCCAAAGTACCAGTAGCAAACTTGACCTTGCGAGCCTCAGGGCACTCGCACATTTCGAATACCGATTCCAACTTTTCAAACCAGTGGAGGAGTCCCACTGCCCCCTCTGTGCCGCTGAAAGAGTTTGGACGACAGTCCATGAAATTCTTGAAAGTGCAGACAGGCTGCTGCGCGTGTTGACCTATTGTGTACGAGTAGGGCAAAGTTTAAATACAAAAGCTAGTTTAGGAGTGTAGGATCTAAAGATCCTAGCGTAAGTTATAACTACAGGTTATCCTACCTGCTTGAGCAGCCGCAAATGCCGCTGTGACTTGGGCTTGAACGAGAGCCTCTAGCTGGGCTTGTGTCATGTTGATTCTTCCAGACATGATCTTCATAGTAATAAGTAGCATACGTAAGAATGGTTCGCGAGTAGGGCGATGACAGAAAAGCGTAGGCATATAGGTGTTCTCATGTAATCAAAGTATGTGTATCTAAGCGTAATGCGAGCAAAGTTCTAAGCAGTTCCAACAAGCAGACAATAAACATAAACCTTATTACCTAGGATGTCGAGTCTTGCACGTGGAGCGAAGCGTCGTTGTGGATCGTTGAGAGCACTGTACTGGTTATAGTCCGGTTTTAATAAAACGTTTTCCCATATTAAAACCAAGTTCTCTATAACCAATGGCTCTGATACCAATCTGTCACACCCCCAAAATCCCACACGCGGAGTACCACCGCTTGGGAGCGTGACTGACCAGGATCAAGCCATCAATCATATCAAACACAGCATTTAATATAAAAGTAATTAACGTAAGTCACCAAGACATGATTGATGTTTCAAAACCAAATACTGTTTTAAGTAGCGGAAGCAATGTAAAGTAACCCAAATAAAATTATAAGTTCAATAACGTTTATGATCCATCTGCCCACAACGACCTGCTCCTTCCTGTGCAAGCTCCAAGTATACCTAAGGTCCTGCAAGGCATGCAGCAAACAATCAACAAACTAGTTGAGCGAGTTCACAGAAAGTAAGTTCATAGTGCAATGCATAAGTATAGCTAGTGGGGGCTTCCCATACTAGTGTGTAATAAAGGTGGGGGCTTCCCATGTTCATCCTGGTCAATGAGGGCTTCTCATTAACGGTACTTACTAGACTAACTTCCGACCATGTGTTCTTCTTTACCGAGAACAGGGAAAACGTACAGGGTCACGTAGGCTTTACGTGACGTGCCCTTCCCCGAGGACAGTGGTACGCGTGGGGGCTACGTAGGCTTTACGCAGCGTGGCCTTCCGACCTGGAAGCCAGTGAATGGTATTGGGTTACGTAGGCTTTACGTAACGTGTCCTTCCCGACCCGGGAGACATATGGCAAATATACTGGGTTACGTAGGCTTTACGTAACGTGTCCTGACTAACCTGAGGACGATGGTCTATAGTCTGGTATATGCGTAAGTACGAGTAATCATTCCACATTCATCATATCCAACCCAATTCCCAACCCGGGAATCCCATGCCTTGGCTGTGTGAACTCACCTTGGTTTGCTCGGCAGATACACAGAAAGTACAAGTAGCAAGTAAATGATCACTCACGTCCTATCATGGTTATTATACGAGTCAGGTTCGTATATAGCACGTATATAGTAATCACGTATAGTCATGGCAAACATGTACGCACGTAAACAGATAAGACATAGCATGTGAGGATCCAATTGTTCTAAGTCCATTCATACCCGGCCCAATAGCATAACAGCCCAATATCATAATCAGTTAAACAAATAACCAAGTGTCCGGCCCAAATCAGTTGGGCCTGTAATAGTCCAATAGCAATAGTCCACAAATCAAATCATTGGGCCCGTGACAGTGAAGGCCCAACAGTGTACGCGTAATGGTGGTCTCGACTCGCAACGGAGATCTCGAGTCGCAACCGGAGATTACGAGTCGCAACAGCTGGTTGCGAGTCGCAATGGAGATCTCGGTTCATCATGGTCTGGTTACGAGTCGCAACGGGACTCGCAACCGTGGTTTCGGCTGGTGCTGTTTGTGGTTTCGAGTCGAGACGGGGAGGTTTCGACTCGCAATCTGAGTCGCAACCGGCTGTGTAACTGGTTTCCATAATTCTAGTCAATTAAACTCCGTGATTTCAGCAAACACTTAGGCAGTTTCGGAAATCAGATCAAACAAGGATTATACAACATTCAATCATATTCATAATGTCTTCAAACCTTCATCATTTAGCAAATTCATAACCGTATCAAATCAATAATCGGATTATCAACCAACACTAAACCGAATCCTAATCATAACACCATCCTAGCATGCACCCTAATTCGCATGTACAAACAGAATCATCTCAGCCGATTACAAACATCAATTCGGACCAATTAACAAATCACTCATGCAACCTATTTCGTATGAAAACATGATCATCATTCACAGAAACCGATTAACAAGAGCACAATCAAATAACACATACCAACCGAATACTAAATCATACAATCCGATTTATCATGGCATCACCTAAGCATAAAACACATAATCATAGATAATATACTAACCGATTACAAGTAACGAGATGTGATCCGAACAAGAGGGTGGTCGGATGGCCTTGTGCCGTCGGTTCCTCAACAAGCCGAGAGAGAGAGAGAGCAAAGCTTCTAGGGTTTGTGTGTGTTTGTGATTTGCAAAAGTGGTAAAACAAAACCCCTAACTCGGTTTTGTGTTGCGAGTCGGGGAGTGGGCCGAGCCCACTTGGTTGTCTAATGGTCCGCGTGCACAAGGAGTGGCCCAAAGGGCTTTGTGTAGCCGGTTTGTGTAGTTTGGGCTCGTGCAACACATAACATTCATACATACACAACATACGTAAACAATTATTCATTTAAAATCATATAATTCAGTTCTCATGAGCACGTAACGTTACATCAAAGCATGTCTAAAGTTCGAGTTGTCACAACGTGACCCTAACAAAGTCGGGTTAAACGATGATGAGAGCCACCACATCATAGATCGGGCCATTTTAATCAACCTGTTCAAATACTACGACATTTACACGCGTTTTGAGCTTTTATCCAACAATATACACGTTTTAGCAAACTTTAAAGTTCCATTAAGCGGGTTACCGACATTCAACCGACAAATATCCTTTTAACCACTTTAGACATGACCAAAAATGAGTTTTAAACGTTATACCTCTAGCTCGGGGCTAGGGAAGAAACTAGTCGAAAACTGCGTGGATAATAGCAAACGGTAGAGGTCCTTCGCGTTCCGTTTGTTCCGAGCTCCGTTGTACGTAACCACCGACACTTGAGTATGCTTGGAATGTCAAGACTTGAACCGAAAAACGGATGGGTGGTGGGGCTAGTGTTCGGCCGAGAGGGAGAGCAAGGGGAGAGGGAGAGGTGGTGAGGTGAAGTGTGTGTTCAAGTGTGTGAGAGATGAGGGGTTTAAATAGAAAAAGTTGCCTCGATCCTCGCGTAATCTAATATAAAATAATAAAGGACGTACTCCCCCGGGTCCCACTAGTTGGCCGATTCCTTTAGGTTGTAATGGTGCTCGGTTCGTTTCCAATCGTTCAGTTACGGTTCAGTTTGGTTAAGTGTGTTAACTCTAAGGTCTAACCCCGTTAGTTGTTTTAGTGCATTAAAAGCGGGTGTTAGGGTAATCAGGGACCCTAACTGGCTCAGAAAAGTACCAATATTAATTTTGGCAATATTTTTATGTTCCGGGTATTGTCCGGTTGTTCGGTTGGATAGTAATCCGTTAAAGTGCTTAAGATATCCGTTAAGCGTCATAAATAATATTTTTAGCGACACAATTTATTCTGCAAAGTGTCGGGAATAATTCCTCATATTTTGGCACTTTATTAATTAGCTAGAAGCTAGTGTGTTGATAAAAGTGCTGTGTTTCGTGCTTAAAGTATGTTTTAGGCACACCCAAATCTCTATATCTTATTCCTAGAGACGTAATCATACAACCCTTGTATCCCTACACACACTATGGGTGTAGTAACATAATTCTGGCTCATTCAGGCCTTTAGAGGCAGTGTTTGCCTGATGCTGGCTATACCAGCATGTTTAATAGGTTATCCGTTCAATGCTACTGTGCTTTTGTGCATCATGTTTGTCACTAAGGTTCAGCAAATAAGTAGTGTAGTGACAGGAATATCAAAGTATGATGCAGATATGTACAAGTACCAACAATCAAGTAGCAGTTTATCAGCAAACTCAGTAAAGCACAGTGATTAGGCAATAATTAATAATTAATTAAGTCGTACGGATACCTGGTTTTGAGAGGGTTGTCACATTCTCCCCCCGTTAAATAAATTTCGTCCCGAAATTTAGGTTCTGCTTGAAGAAGCAGGGTTCTTAGGAAACAGGTGGGGGTATTTCTCTTTCATTCGGTCTTCACGCTCCCAGGTGAATTCAGGACCATATCTAGCATTCCAGCGAACTTTGACGAGCTTGACACTGCTCCGGCGGGTCTTGTTAACTTTCCAATCCGTGACCTCAACAGGTTCTTCAACGAAGTGGAGCGTGTCATCAATATGAATTTCGTCGGTAAGGATGGCAACGTTAACTTGAGTTGGACTCCTCTTAAGATTGGATACATGAAATGTATCGTGAACGTTATTCAGCTCGGCAGGTAGATCCAACTTGTATGCTACTGTTCCAATTCTTTTCAAAACCTTGAAAGGACCAATGTAGCGTGGATTCAACTTCCCACGCTTCCCAAAGCGTGCTACACCCTTCCAGGGTGATACTTTCAACAAAACCATATCCCCAACCTCAAACTCTTGAGGTTTCCTTTTCAGATCTGCATAGGTCTTCTGGCGATCACGGGCCGCGCTAATGCGATCTCGGATTTGCGCGATCTTATCTGTAGTTTCCTGAACTACATCGGGACCTACCAATTGTCTATCACCTGCGTCAGACCAACAGAGCGGCGACCTGCACTTGCGCCCATATAAAGCTTCGAATGGCGCGGCACCAATACTGGTGTGGTAGCTGTTGTTGTATGAAAACTCAACCAGGGGTAAATGCTTATCCCAGCTACCGCCTAAATACATCACACATGCTCTCAGCATGTCTTCCAATGTCTGAATCGTCCGCTCGCTTTGGCCGTCGGTCTGCGGGTGAAATGCGGTGCTCATATTCAGCTTCGAACCAAAAGCTTCCTGGAAGGATTGCCATATCCTCGATACGAACCTTCCATCTCTATCGGATATAATCGAGAGAGGTACTCCATGGCGAGTGACAATTTCTCTCATGTAAATTTCAGCCAATTTGCTTGTATGATCCTTTTCGCGGATCGGCAAGAAGTGTGCTGATTTCGTCAAGCGATCCACTATCACCCAGATAGTGTCATGGCCCTTAGGCGTTCTTGGCAACTTCGTAATGAAATCCATGGATATTTCTTCCCACTTCCATTGGGGAATTTTTGGTTGCTGCAGAAGTCCCGAAGGCTTCTGGTATTCTGCCTTAACCTTAGCGCAAGTCAAACATTGGCTCACGTAGATAGCAACATCGCCTTTCATCCTAGGCCACCAATAATAATCCTTAAGATCTTGGTACATCTTATCCGCTCCCGGGTGGATAGAGTACCGTGACTTGTGAGCTTCATCAAAAATAACCTCTCTTAAATCACCAAACAAAGGAACCCAAATCCTTTTCTCAAAACATAACGTTCCTTCCTTGTTTGGAACCAATATCTTCTCCATCCCACGGAGATATTCTTTCTCAAGGTTTCCCTCCTTGAGAGCTTCTTTTTGCGCTGCTCGAATGCGTGAGGAAAGATCGGTTTGGATAATCATTTCCATAGCCCTAACCCTTATGGGCTTGATTCTCTCCTTGCGACTTAGGGCATCGGCGACCACATTCGCCTTCCCTGGATGATACTTGATCTCGCAGTCGTAATCGTTCAACAACTCAACCCATCGCCTTTGCCTCATATTCAACTCCTTCTGGTTGAATATATGCTGGAGGCTTTTGTGATCTGTAAAGATCGTACACTTTGTCCCGTAAAGGTAGTGTCTCCAAATCTTCAAAGCAAAAACCACTGCGCCTAGCTCCAAATCATGCGTGGTATAGTTCTTTTCATGCACTTTCAGTTGGCGTGATGCATAAGCGATAACCTTTTGACGTTGCATCAACACACAACCCAATCCTTGACGCGAAGCGTCGCAGTATACCACAAAATCGTCGGTACCTTCCGGTAGAGCTAAGATTGGCGCGTTGCAAAGCTTATCCTTCAACAACTGAAATGCTTCATCCTGTTTGATTCCCCAATCAAACTTTTTATCCTTTTGTGTGAGGAGCGTCAATGGCTGAGCGATCTTTGAAAAATCCTCAATAAATCTTCGATAATAACCAGCCAAACCCAAGAATTGCCGGATCTCGGTTGGCGTCTTTGGCGCTTCCCAATTCTTGATCGCCTCGATCTTGGTTGGATCCACATGAATTCCACCTTCATTTACCACGTGCCCAAGGAATTGCACGTCTCTCAGCCAAAACTCACACTTAGAAAATTTGGCATACAACTGCTCCTTCTTCAGTAGCTCTAAGATAGCTCTGAGGTGTTGCTCGTGTTCTGCCTTCGTCTTTGAGTAGATCAAGATGTCGTCAATGAACACAATCACGAACTTATCCAGGTACGGCTTACAAACTCGGTTCATCAAATCCATGAACACTGCAGGTGCGTTTGTTAAACCAAACGGCATGACAAGGAACTCGTAGTGCCCATAACGAGTTCTGAAGGCTGTCTTCGGGATACTTTCCTCCTGTATCCGAAGCTGATGATATCCAGATCGAAGATCGATCTTGGAGTAGAAACTTGAACCTTGAAGTTGGTCAAACAGATCGTCAATCCTTGGCAAAGGATACCTATTCTTGATCGTCAGCTTGTTCAATTCTCTGTAGTCAATGCACATGCGGAAACTACCATCCTTCTTCTTGACAAACAAAACTGGAGCTCCCCAAGGCGAGAAGCTTGGTCGAATAAAACCCTTATCCAACAATTCTTGAAGTTGCGTCGATAGCTCTTGCATCTCAGACGGGGCAAGTCTATAAGGTGCCTTAGCCACGGGCGCGGCGCCTGGAACTAAGTCGATGCGAAATTCCACTTGCCTCTGAGGCGGCAAGCCAGGCAAGTCTTCTGGAAAGACTTCCGGATACTCCCTTACGACATGGATGTCTTCGATCTTCGGCTCAGCGGCCTTTTTATCCACAATGTGTGCTAGAAAAGCAACACACCCCTTCTTCAGACACTTCCTTGCTTTCAGACAGCTGATAATCCGCAACGGCGTCTCACGCTTCTCTCCATGAACAACAATGGTCTCACCATCGTCGGTCGGAATACGGATAATCTTCTCGCGACAAACAATCTCTGCTTTGTTACTTGCTAACCAATCCATCCCTACTACCACGTCAAAGCTCCCCAACTGGACTGGTAGTAGATCGAGAGCAAACTCACGCTCTCCTAACTCGATTATGCAACCTCTAATCACTTCATTGGCTTCTACTAACTTCCCATTTGCTAGCTCGATCGAATAAGGAATATCTAACTTACTAGTGGCTAAACCAAGCATGTTCTTAAATTCTAGCGATACGAAGCTATAATCGGCACCAGTATCAAACAAAACAGACGCATAGCGTTGGTTTACAGGGAACGTACCAGTAACAACATTGGGATCCTGGCGCGCTTCCCTGGCCTCCATGTTGAAAACTCTTCCACGAGCTTGGTTTAATTCCGGGCAGTTCCTCTTGAAGTGCCCTTGATCTCCACAATTAAAACATCCGGGCCTCTGCCCGTTTCCACCATTGTTCCCAGCTTGGTGGTTTCCCTGGTTTCGGTTCACGGTGCCTGCTTGGTTAGCACGGTTTCCATCTCCTCCTTGATTTCCCTGTGGGCGGTTCCCAGCACCACCACGGTTGTTTCTATTCCCATTTCCTCCTTGGCCTCCCCGGCCAGCATGAGCCCAACAGAAATCTTTCGTATGACCAGTCTTCCCACAAGACTCACAAACCCTTAGACTGCAGCGACCAGAGTGATGTTTTTGACATGAGTTGCACTTGGGCTGTGCACCCATGTATCCCCTGCTCTTCTTTCTATCACCAACTGAATCTTGAGCTGGTGCATTCGATTCTCCCTTCTTGACCACCGTCCCGGTGCTTTGCTTGAAACTTGAAAACTTCCGCTTATTACCACTAGATGACTCCACATGAGTCTCCTTTTTCTTGGTTTCAATCTCATTGAACTTGTTTAACCGAATCGCTTCTTCAGTTAAAGCCACACTCAGATCAATGGCTTCTGTGATGGTTGCGGGCTTGGAAGAAGTCACCATACTGATTATCTGAGGAGCCAGTCCCCAGATGAAGCGCTCAACCCTCTTAAACTCGGGTGTTACCATATAAGGTACCACGTGAGACAGATCGTGGAATCTCTGAACATATTCCGCTATCTTCGACCCTTCCATCTTCAGGTGCCAAAACTCGGTTTCAAGCTTTTGAATCTCCGCGCGAGAGCAGTACTTCTTCCGCATAAGCTCTTTCAATTCGGCCCAAGACAGGGCGTAGGCGGCAGCTTCGCCTAGAATTTGCACTTGAAGGTTCCACCAAGATAGGGCTCCATCTAGAAACAGCCCTGAAATGTAAGTGACCTGCTGGTCGATCGCACATTTGCTCATACGGATGGTGGAATCAGTCTTCTCTGCCCAACGAACGAAGGCAACAGCACCGCCCGTGCCGTCGAAGTTTGTGGGCTTACAGTCCAGAAACTGCTTGAAGGTGCACCCTGCACATTCGTTTTAATATAGGAACTGTATTAGCAATTGCTACAGGAATCCAATTAGACCATGGTACGTCTTAAAGACTTAGGGTTACCATGAGGGGGATTCTGGTTGCCATTGCCGTTGGAGCTACTCCAGCTGGGTCCTCCCTGCGATGCAGCATACTGAGCAATCGCGGCAGCAATGATTCCTTGCAGTTCTTCTTGAGTCGTGGGCATCGGCTGCGGTTGACGTCTTGGTGCCATTTTCTAAAGATGCGTACGTCGATTAGGCCATAGAAATCATACGTATATAGTAATAGTAATAGCATATAACATCTCATGTTATCAATATATCACACACAACATCCCATGTCCAACATCCCATGTCCAAATACAAAAATAATCAATCAAGTAAATCAGATATGATGAGAATGCGGCGATTGCATATATATCAAGACCATAAGCATAGTAAGTGTGTTAGTACATCCATCAATCACATAGGGGTTACATCACCCCTGTACAAAATACAGCATATCAGCGTTACATACAATCAATACATCACATGTATCAACAAAAATCTGTGTAGTCAAATGGTCTTCAAAAGCTGTGCATAACAATCGCGGCTGTCTCACCCGTGTCTACCCTGGTAACGTCGATGTGCTCTAGAATGGTGGTGGTGGTGGGGGATAATGTAAGCGGCGAAAGAGAAGCCAATCCTCCTCCAAGGCCTGCTGGGTGCGGATCACGGATGCAATCTGCTGCTCTAGGATCGAAAGTCGAGCGGCAATGTCAGGAGGAAATGACCGAAATGGCTGAGCAGATGAGGATGACGGACCATGATATGAACAAGGAGGCATCTGAGCTCTCTCGAGCTCCTGCAAACGCTGAGAATGGGAATCATGCTGAAGAACAAATGACATCAACAGGTCCTCTAGGGTATGCCCCATATGAGGTGGATCAACGGGTGGCATAACGGGTAGCGAAGACCAGAGAGAAGGCTCGCTGACAGTGCCAAAAGGCATAACAGGAAAAGATGAAGTGGATGCTGAAACAGGAGATATGACAGGTAATGGCATCGGTACATGGCCAAATGGATGGGCGGAAGAGCCCTCTCCAGGCCCCGCTGGAGGTATGACTGAAGGAATCTGAAACGAGAACTCAGGATGGTGAGCATCAGTGCGGTGAGGAGGAAGCGGCGGAACATCCTCGTCAGCCGGTATCCAACCGTGCTGAGCCTCCTCGTCAGGGGGATCCATGTGCTCTGCAAACAGAGCATGCTCGGGCTCAATAGGTAAGGGATCAACAGGAGCTAAAACAGGATCAACGTGAGCAACAACAGGATCAATATGATCGACATGAGGGTCAACTGGAACGTCAGCGATCGGAGGGTCAACAAGAGGATCAACAACATGGTCAGCATCTAACAAAGGTATATCATCAACAGGAATGTCGCCAAGTGGCTGACCCGCCAAAATAGGATCAACAGGAACATCAGCATGCGCCAAACCATGCTCATGTGCGGGATCGAAAGCAGCGGCCTGCTCTGGAGCTACTGCAGGCTCGGGATCGACAAACGCCATATCGAAGTCAAAGTCCGGATCGATAGGATCGAAAGGGTCGGCAGGGTCAACGGGGTCCTCTACTGGCTGGTCCATGTGAACGAACTCAATATCACGGTCTGGATCGAATCCAGGGGGAAATACAGGGTCAGAATCCTCGATATCGTCATGCTCAAAAACAAAGCTCGGCATAGGGGCGGCAGATGACGCCTGGTCAGGATCTGAGTCATGAACGAAAAGCTGCGTGCTCGCCACATGTGATGGAGCAGATGCCACAGACTCAAAGGAGTCTGGGGCTGGAGAATGAACGGGCGAGTCTCCGACAGGAGCACCGGCGATCATCAAAAGACCGCCAGCGGGCAAAAGAGCTGGGTCAGGAACCTCGTCCTCGTATAGCTCATCATCGAAAAGATCAATATCGCCACCAGCCTCGGCATCAAGCATAAGCTCATAAGCTGGGTAGGATGCAAGAGGAATCGGGGCGGGAATCACAGCGAGAGGAAGATCCGCAGCAGGACCACCAACGATGGGCTCATCGACGCCGTCAGGCAGTGCGAACGGCTGAAAGTCGTCGTCGTCTGTACTGGTATAATCCGAGGTGTGCACCTCGTGCTCTGATGACATAATCTCGTCTGACTCCATGGGTCGGGGTCCAGTAGTGTCCGAGTCTCCAGTATCTGAGGTGTCCATGAGTCTGTAATACAATCACAAGTATGCACAAATATCAGCAAATCAGGTAATCACACAAGTTACCACATAATAATCACATATTCCTCCTAGTCCCACTAGCCTCCCAGCCTCCCAGACTGTTCTTCCTAGTCCCACTAGCCAACTTTTCCCAGCCTCTCAGACTGACTCCCTAGTCCCACTAGCAAACATTTCCCAGCCTCCCAGACTGACTCCCTAGTCCCACTAGCAAACTACCTCGATCCGTTAGATCGAGCCTCGACCTCCCAGACCGAGCCTCAGTCTCTCAGACTGAGCCTAAAAATAATAAAATATGCTCAACATTTGTTTATAAAAAGTTTTGGATCTGGACTTAAGTGGTATGCAGAAAAACATTTTCGTGAGAGCCCTAGTGATCATAGTCTAGACTCAAAATGAACCCTAGTTCGCTATGATCAGAGCTCTGATACCAAGCTGTCACACCCTGGCTTTGCGGAAGCGTGGTTAATTTGGTGTGACTTCTTAATACCATAGCTTAATCATAACAAGCTATATGAATTTAAAATCATGCAAAGTCATCCTTTGAAAATAAAATTGTCAAACATTGTCTAAATGGGTAAACACCCAACAACCATTACTTGTCTTAAACAGTACAACTACTACCATAATGCAACATAAATAAACATGGTTCAGGGGCTATGGCTTGTCCAGGAAAGAGCCATAAGCCTTGAACCCGGATGACTCTGAGTCTAAATGCAGCGGGAAATCCTGCTAAACCGTGCCAGATCCTTAATTCCCTGAAATACATGTAAGTTGAAAAATCAACAATAATGTTGAGCGAGTTCATGCGAAAATGAGTAAATAAACCTTTAACTTTATCAAAAATCCTGGTATGTAGCAAATAAGGAAATAAAAGAGATCACCAATGGGTTGCAAGTCCACTGATATGTGTGAAGTGCAAGTAGGGATGACTCAAACCTAGCGGATTTATGCGTCGGGCACTAAGTCACCCCGAGGTCCGTTCAGCTGGACCTGGGGCTGGGCTCGCTACACCCAGATAGATCTACCGCTCCTGTCCCTCGGTCCTCAACGAGGATTAATGGCCTCAAGTTTCTGCCTACCCACTCACATGATCTAAGTAATAACCCTCCTTATGCTAACCATACCATGTATAACATATCCATAATCATTGTAACATGTATTTCACCCCCGCAGTTTATAAAACTGAAAACAGTTAAGAGAAGAAAAGGGGGACATGAACTCACAGTGAACGCGTCACAAAATCAAGCAATCCAATATCCAAGTGCTGTGCAACGACCTACATGTGCTAATTCTATTAGACGGATGGCCGTGCTTTAGCTTCATAGATTATATTTTTGGGAAACAGTTAGTCAACCGTTTCGTATATATATTTGATACGCATTCTCCTTCCCAAGGATGGGGGAATTAAATACATGTACACTTGTATTATTTTATTAAGTCCCACTTAATATATTTTATTTCTTATTTCAAAATATATTTCTTTTTCTCAAAAAAATAATATATTTCCTTTTTCTCATAATATTTTCCCAAAATAATATATTGACAACACACGCGCTTATGAATACTTCTGAATAAAGCGTAAGTTACGTTTTGGTGATTAAGTGGTAATGATAATTACCGTTGTATCTTATATTCTCGACGTATAAGCGTTTGTATTATTTCGGGCTTGACAAGGTTAGTAAATATTATTTTTACTCTAAAAATAATATTTATACATTTTCACAAAATAATCATAAACAGTGAGGTGGCAAAATATATTTACCGAATATATGCTTATCACGCTTAGTTTTGTGAAAAATCCCACCTCCGATTATTTATAAATAAAGTTGTGGCGAAATATATTTGAAAACATGTCAAAGTAGTCTAACACTTGTAAATAATTCTAAGTGTTAGATTTTTAGAAAATTTCGCCAGAGTTTCCCCTGTAATTGGAGGTGGCCACGCTTTCAAGCGTATCATTTTCTTTTACAAATCATCTCAACAATTTATCAAATCAACCGAATCAATTTTCAACACTTCAAATAGAAGACTAGTATGTAAAACCGCGTTGTTTCATGAACTTGTAGTTTTTACAAAAACTACGGTGTAGATCTCGTTATTTTTAGTGGATCTATACATAACATAACTTAGTCTTGCAAAAACCTCGTTTTTTGGAACAAATCACTTCTTACAACTTCCCGACAATTTTTGTAAACATTGTTATTTTGTCGGATCTTTTATTCTACAAGTGTTTCTATACTTGTAGTTTATAAAAATCATATTTGTTAACACTTTATCCATTTTTATAAAAACATGATTTTCTCGACACCCGGTCCTACGAATATACCACTTGTACATACGTAGATCGGCTTGTTTTAAATACTATTTTTCACGTTAAAACATTTTTACACAAGTTCATGTTTCCCGTGTGGTGGAGTTTCACCTTTTAACCCTTGTACCAAAGAAACAAGTGTATGTCAAGATACGTGATCCTAACAAAGTCGGGTTAAACGATGATGAGAGCCACCACATCATAGATCGGGCCATTTTAATCAACCTGTTCAAATACTACGACATTTACACGCGTTTTGAGCTTTTATCCAACAATATACACGTTTTAGCAAACTTTAAAGTTCCATTAAGCGGGTTACCGACATTCAACCGACAAATATCCTTTTAACCACTTTAGACATGACCAAAAATGAGTTTTAAACGTTATACCTCTAGCTCGGGGCTAGGGAAGAAACTAGTCGAAAACTGCGTGGATAATAGCAAACGGTAGAGGTCCTTCGCGTTCCGTTTGTTCCGAGCTCCGTTGTACGTAACCACCGACACTTGAGTATGCTTGGAATGTCAAGACTTGAACCGAAAAACGGATGGGTGGTGGGGCTAGTGTTCGGCCGAGAGGGAGAGCAAGGGGAGAGGGAGAGGTGGTGAGGTGAAGTGTGTGTTCAAGTGTGTGAGAGATGAGGGGTTTAAATAGAAAAAGTTGCCTCGATCCTCGCGTAATCTAATATAAAATAATAAAGGACGTACTCCCCCGGGTCCCACTAGTTGGCCGATTCCTTTAGGTTGTAATGGTGCTCGGTTCGTTTCCAATCGTTCAGTTACGGTTCAGTTTGGTTAAGTGTGTTAACTCTAAGGTCTAACCCCGTTAGTTGTTTTAGTGCATTAAAAGCGGGTGTTAGGGTAATCAGGGACCCTAACTGGCTCAGAAAAGTACCAATATTAATTTTGGCAATATTTTTATGTTCCGGGTATTGTCCGGTTGTTCGGTTGGATAGTAATCCGTTAAAGTGCTTAAGATATCCGTTAAGCGTCATAAATAATATTTTTAGCGACACAATTTATTCTGCAAAGTGTCGGGAATAATTCCTCATATTTTGGCACTTTATTAATTAGCTAGAAGCTAGTGTGTTGATAAAAGTGCTGTGTTTCGTGCTTAAAGTATGTTTTAGGCACACCCAAATCTCTATATCTTATTCCTAGAGACGTAATCATACAACCCTTGTATCCCTACACACACTATGGGTGTAGTAACATAATTCTGGCTCATTCAGGCCTTTAGAGGCAGTGTTTGCCTGATGCTGGCTATACCAGCATGTTTAATAGGTTATCCGTTCAATGCTACTGTGCTTTTGTGCATCATGTTTGTCACTAAGGTTCAGCAAATAAGTAGTGTAGTGACAGGAATATCAAAGTATGATGCAGATATGTACAAGTACCAACAATCAAGTAGCAGTTTATCAGCAAACTCAGTAAAGCACAGTGATTAGGCAATAATTAATAATTAATTAAGTCGTACGGATACCTGGTTTTGAGAGGGTTGTCACATAGGGGGCGCCCATGCTGCATCATTTATGGTTCTAAGTCAGTTTGAGTGAAAAAGGCAGACATGAAGCAAAGATTTCGGATCAGATAGGCCCTCGCGGCACACGAAGCCCCCCCCCCCCCCGCGGGACCGTCGCGTCGCGCGATGCCCCTTCTGATCAAATCTTTAACTTTTGTTTTTAAGCTTTGGTCCTTGCCCTTTCACAACATTGTTTCGACTTCATTTCTTGCATTTTGATCCTTCCAAATTGACTTATAAGGGCTTCAAGATATATACCCACTTCGTTAAGTCCTCGGTTAACTGTATTGTCACTCAAAAGGCACGAACTTCATTGTTGACGCTTTCAACCCCTCGTATACGAATTTGATCATAACTTTCTCATACGATAACGAAACCTTATGAAATTTTTGTCATGTATTCTAGTGAGCATAATTTACCGTTACAAAGCCTCGGGTTTTCTAAAAAGTCACTCAGAGGTATAACTTAAACATGTTGACACATTTAACCCCTGTAGTTTGTAATCTCTCACTTTCTTCCACTTTTAGTTCCGTATGATCCATGATTCATTTGTTTGAAGGTACGAGCATCATGTAGGGTTACAGTGAAGTATATTTATCCCTTGTTGACATTTTGAATCCTCGAATTCACATACTTTCTATGTTTGTCAACCTTAGTCCCTCTATGGTATTTGTTATCACGTTCACACTTATGACACGTGTCAATACATTATAGGACGCAAAATTTTGAGGTGTTACATCCTCACCCCCTTAAAAGAAATCTCGACCTCGAGATTTATTGAAACAAATGAGGGTACTTTTTCATCGTGGACTCTACCTCCCATGTGTACTCGGGACCTCTACGGGCATCCCATTTTACCTTTACAATCGGTATATACTTCCTTCGAAGCTTCTTAACCTGTTGATCCTCGATTGACACCGGTTTCTCAACAAACTTTAAGCTCTCATCGATGTGTACATCTGTATGCGGTATAACTAGTGATTCATCAGCGAAACACTTCTTTAGATTGCAGATGTGGAACACATTGTGGATGCCACTGAGCTCTTCCGGCAAATTTAACTTATAGGCAACCGATCCGACACGTTCGATTACTTCGAAAGGTCCAATGTATCTCGGGCTCAACTTGCCTTTCTTTCCGAATCGTATCACTCCCTTCCAGGGTGATACTTTAAGCAATACCTTATCACCTACTTCGAAGTTAAAAGGTTTACGCTTCAAATCTGCGTAGCTTTTCTGCCTATCTCGGGCAGCTTTCAATCGGTCGCGAATCTGGACAATCTTGTCTGTCGTTTCAAAAATTATATCAGGTCCTGTCATCTGGACATCTCCAACTTCTGCCCAACAAACGGCCGTTCTACACTTTCTACCATACAAGGCTTCGAAAGGAGCAGCCTTAATGCTCGTATGGTAGCTGTTGTTATATGAGAACTCGACTAATGGTAGGTGGTTATCCCAACTACCACCTAAGTCAATCACACATGCACGAAGCATGTCTTCCAAAGTCTGGATCGTAAGCTCACTCTGTCCGTCCGTCTGAGGATGGTAAGCCGTACTGAAGTTTAGGCGCGTGCCCAAAGACTGTTGGAAACTTTTCCAAAAGTGTGACGTGTATCTGGTATCCCTATCCGAAATAATAGCCTCGGGTACTCCGTGCAGAGATACAATCTTGTCAACGTACAATTGTGCCAACATGTCGGAGCTATAAGTCTCCTTAATGGGTAGGAAATGTACTGACTTAGTCAACCTATCAACTATGACTCATATTGTATCATTTCCTTTCTTTGTCTTTGGCAGCTTGCTGATGAAATCCATCGTCACCATTTCCCACTTCCACTCGGGAAGTTCAGGTTGTTGCAGCAAGCCTGACGGCTTTTGATGTTCAGCTTTTACTTGCGCACAAGTCAAACACTTTGCTACATAGGTGGCTATAGACTTCTTCAAGCCTATCCACCAAAAGTTTGCCTTCAAATCCTGGTACATCTTGTCAGCTCCAGGATGAACGGAATATCTAGAACTGTGGGCTTCCTGAAGGATAACGTCTCGAAGACCTCCATAAACAGGAACCCATATCCTTCCATTTAATCTCAGAATTCCATCTTTGCCATAGGATAACTGTTCTTCAGTTACTCCTAGCTTTTCGTTAGGATAGTTAGCTTCTGACACAGCTTCCTTCTGTGCAGCTAACAATCGTTCATGCAGACTGTTCTTGATTTCAATGCTCTTGGCATTGATCCTTATTGGTTTCACTATTTCTTTTCTGCTCAAGGCATCGGCGACTACGTTGGCCTTGCCTGGATGGTATCTTATTTCACAGTCATAATCGTTCAGAGTTTCCATCCAACGTCGCTGCCTCATATTCAAATCTTTCTGATTGAATAGGTGCTGGAGACTCTTGTGATCGGAATAGATCACGAATTTAATGCCATACAAATAGTGCCTCCATAGCTTTAGTGCAAATACAACGGCACCCAACTCCAAGTCATGGGTGGTGTAATTCTTTTCATGCACTTTTAACTGTCGTGAAGCATAGGCAATGACCTTGCCTTTCTGCATAAGCACACATCCCATCCCGGTGTGTGATGCATCGCAGTATACTACAAATTCTTCTGTTCCGTCCGACAATGTCAACACAGGAGCATTGCTTAGCTCCTGTTTAAGAATATCAAAAGCTTCTTGCTGCTTAGGGCCCCAATTAAGCTTTATATTCTTCCTAGTTAAAGAAGTTAAGGGTGCAGCAATCCTTGAGAAATTTTCGATGAAGCACCTGTAGTATCCTGCTAGCCCTAAGAAACTGCGGATCTCTGTAGGCGTCTTCGGCTCCTGCCAATTCATGACGGCTTCAACCTTATCGAGATCCACTTGGATACCACGCTCACTGACTACATGTCCAAGGAATTGAACTTCTCGTAGCCAAAATTCACATTTAGAGAATTTAGCATAAAGCTTTTCTTGATGAAGCAGTTTTAGAATACATCGAAGATGCTTCTCGTGGTCAGCTTGACTTTTTGAGTATATGAGAATGTCATCGATGAAGACAATGACAAATTTATCCAAATAAGGCTTACAAACGCGATTCATGAGATCCATGAATGCGGCAGGTGCATTAGTGAGCCCAAAAGGCATCACTAGGAACTCGAAATGACCATAACGAGTCCTAAATGCAGTCTTGTGCACATCTTTGTCCTTGACCTTTAATTGATGGTAGCCTCACCTTAGATCAATCTTGGAAAAGTAGCTCGCTCCTTGAAGTTGATCGAACAAGTCGTCGATCCTGGGCAAAGGATACCTATTCTTGATAATAACCTTATTAAGCTCACGGTAATCGATGCATAGACGCATCGAACCATCTTTCTTTTGACGAATAAGATTGGTCCTCCCCATGGAGACGAACTGGGTCTAACAAAACCTTTGGCTAGCAGATCATCTAGCTGCATTCTCAATTCCTTCATTTCTGTGGGTGCCAATCTATAAGGTGCTCTTGCAATAGGTGCTGCTCCTGGAATGATGTCAATACTGAATTCCACTTGCCTATCTGGTGGCAAACCAGGCAGTTCTTCCGGAAAAACTTCAGGGTAGTCAGAGATGACTGGGATGTCTTCAATCTTGGGTTTCTCCTCACCAATGGTCACCTGTGCCATATAAATGACACATCCCTTCTTCAAACATCTGGATGCCTTTAGCATAGACACTTGCGCAGGCAATCCATGCCGAGTATCTCCCTGAATAGTAAGTGGTTCTCCAGACGGAGTCTTGATCATCACTTGTTTCTTGTTGCACACAATCTGAGCTTGGTTATGCGATAACCAATCCATACCCAACACTATGTCGAAACCAGCTAATTTAAAGGGTAACATGGATAAAGGAAATGAGTGGTTCCTAATGGATATGACACATCCATCTAACACAGTTGAGACTGTTTCCATAGTCCCATCAACTAACTCTACCTCATAATTCACACTCAAGGCTTTAACAGGCAATTTTAACAACTCACAAAACTTACTATCCACAAAGGATTTATTTGCTCCAGAATCAAATAATACTCTTGCGAATACATCATTAATGAGAAACGTACCGGTTATGACGTTGTCGTTCTGGATAGCCTCTTGAACATTCATCTGAAAGACCCTGGCATTGGTCTTTTTCCCTTCTTCAGCCTTCTTCACCAGCTTTGGGCAGTTAGTCTTGATGTGCCATTTTTCATTGCAACTATAACAAGTTGCATCCTTTAGTTTCTTGCACTCAAGAGTCCTATGCTCAGAGGACTTGCAAATCCCACACGCCTTCGGCTGGGATTTCTGTTCATACCTGCACCTCCCGAAGTGGTGCTTATTGCAAACCTTGCACTTGGGCTTATCGCCCGACTGTTGGTCATTCTTCTTGGTCTCAGACCCCTTCTTGTGGTCGCGGTTCCCCCTATGCTTCTTGCTTGACCGACGCGAATTATCATCTTCACGTTTCCTCTTCTCAGTGTCAGCATTTCTCAGTGATCTCTGTCTCACTACATCCAGTGTGAGAGACAGAGATATATCTGCTATGGATCTAAATGTAGCGGGCCGAGAGGCCTTCACGCTAGCTTTGATTTCTGGGGCCAGACCCCCAATGAAGCGCGCGATCCTTTTGGGTTCCGGGGTCACAAGATACGGAACCAATCTGGACAGGGTGTTGAAACTTGTAAGATATGCCTGGCAATCCAAGTTCTTCATGACCAGAGATAGGAAATCATATTCTATCTTCTCGACCTCGTGTTGAGGGCAGTAGTTTTCTTTGATGAGAGCAACAAATTGCTCCCATGACATGCTGTACAAAGCAACCTTTCCTGAGGCTTGAACCAACGACCTCCACCACGCTAGGGCTTCGCCCTTAAATGACTGGGATACAAACTTCACCACATCCCTCTCAGCACAACCACTAATGTCCACAACAGTGTCCATTTCGTCCAGCCAGGTCATGCAATCCACAACGCCTTTTTCCCCAGTAAAATCTCGGGGCTTGCAGGAAACAAAATACTTATATGTGCAACCCTTGGCGCGAGGTGCATTATCAAACACTATCTTCTTGGGACGGACACTGTTCTCATTTGATGAATGCCGATCATCATCTTTCTTAGGCTTAGAGGGCGGTTTGCTATGAGATTCAGAATGGGTTCTTGGTTTAGAGTGTGGTGCAGATCGAGTCCTACTTCGAGACTCGCTATATTCTTCATACTGCCGCTCTAAGGCCTCTTTAACAGCGTTGTCTACTAACGCTTTTAATTCAGCACCCGTTATATTAACTTGGGCGTTATCATGCTCATTCGCGTTTGGATGGCTGTTATTTTCGTCCGAGTCAGCCATTGAAATCTTGATCTGCTACAAAAGATAATAACAGAAGTCTTATTCGGGAGTTTATTATGGAATTACCCTTATTGGGTAATTCATCAACCATGGTAAACATAAACCATATCTGGTTAATTTGTTACTCACATTTATTTAGGATTTTAATATAACTTATCCTAATTACAAATAATATTGTTAGTGGCACAGAAGCCTAGTCACAGGGACATTTTTATACTATAAGCCAGGATTTCAGAGAATCACGGCATGCAGGTTTGGACATAGCTCCTTACCTTTCTGACAGGGAGTCATAGACTACAACTGTCTTTTGTCTTATATGACAATGGGTATAGCCTGTAGGCACTACATCACTAATGGATGTTTGATAAGTGATCATCTTACTTGATGATTTAAACCCATAATTTATAAATCATTAATTTGGGTTTTGAAATCCTTAGAAGGATCCTTGTGTAAGGTGACACGTGTGATTTTAACGAATCACGTCTGCCAGGAGGGTTAACATGTTTACAGAGGTTAACCAGAATCTGAATCTTTTAATCAGGTCTTACCGTCTTGGCCGGGTCTTATAGTGACACCAGGCTAGGTTTCACCACTAAGATTCTTTATTTAATAACTGATAGGCAGATTTAATTTAAAAGGAATGATTTTTTTGATTTATTTATTCATATAATTATGCATATAATGACAGGGATGAAATTTATAAACTTAACATTCCAATACATATTAAAAAGATTACACACTGCCCTAAACGGGACTTTTAAAGACGAAATACCTACGCAGAGGTTATACAGAAAACAGGTCCTCGCACAGACCAAATACTAAGATAGATGCCCGCACAGGGACTGAATGACAATGTCCACACAGGGATTGAAAGGCAAGTCCACGCAGGGACTAAACACACAATAAACGTCCACGCAGGGACTAAAGCAAATAAATGTCCTCACAGGGACTTGATTAAAATAGGAAATACAATAGTACATCTAGAGACTAATGATCTCGCTTCTTCTTCCCTTTTAACAGGTTTGCTAGGCCTTTGAGGAATCCACGATTGTTCTTACGCTCTTGCTCAAAGTCTCGTTCCACTCTATTTAAACGGTGGAGGATTTCTTCCTGCTCCGGTGGGGAAAAACGTGGCTGCTGTGACGGTTGCTCAACCGGAGGTCTAGCAGGTGCTGGATACCCATGAGCTGCGTATCCCAATCCCCAAGGATTTCTATAAGGTCCTTCGGGATGGAGGGCGTTGTAATTGGCCGCTACCAAGTATGGGTCGGCACGTAATTATAGTAGGTGTGAGTCGGCAACTCAAACGGGTTATATGCTGTGGATCCGGCGTATGCAGGTATTGGGTTATCATAGCCGAATGGTGGCGGAGGTGGTGCAACTGGTGCAGAATTCACCTCTGCAAGGTGACTCGAAGGTCCACCCATTTGTGGTTCTTCTGGCAGTGGCGGAAAATGACTGCCACTGGAGTGTCGAGGGGTGCTGAAATGAAAATCCCCTCTTCGTGCGGATATCCGCGCGCCTGATCTCCTACGCCGTGGTGGATCCGGAGGTGCTTGTTGAACTGGTGGCGGCGGAGGCGGTGGTGTAACTGTCACGAAACGTGAATCCTCGGAAGGATCCTGCTGCTGCTGCTGGTGAGGTGATGAATGGTGAGAGGGTGTAAAGTACCACTTACAACTAATTGAACCTCGCCTGGTAACTGTCGGGACCCTGATAAGGTGTTCCGTGGAAGGATGACCCATCAGAGATCTCGATTGGATGGTTGGGGGTACCTCTTGCAGGTTCGATGGGATCCGTGTCCTCGTCCATATCCATCGCATTGTCCTCGGAGAAATGGTCCTCTGGTCCTAGAGGGTTAAAACCTACTGGTTCTTGAACATAGTCTTCCGGGTTGAACTAACCTTGGAAAAAAGGAGTGTGATCGCCATAAGAATGGTGCGAAACAGAACGCTGGAGAGGTATGAACGAAGGTTGAGGGTTACTGGGCTCGTTTTTCGAGTTCGGCCCAAAAGAGTGACGGTATGAAGGTGTCGAACTGTGTGAGGTAGACCGTCTAGCGGGTTCAAAGAGGTTCCTCCTACGCCTCTGAGGTTCTTCACTCCTTGTGCTAGAAGGAGCTCGCATGTGTGAAGGTCCGACCTCGTGATCATTGTGTGTAGTGATCGGCCCTTTGCCTCTTCATCCTCTTCTGATTACTGGTGGCATATTTCCTGCTGAAACAATTTAAATCAACAACAAACAATAAAGGACAACAAGAACAACAATTCGAATTTGTCCTATGTTCTTGTCTAGACTCGAATATGTGCAATTGTGTCATTGAGATTAAACACATAAGGATAGTGTTTAATTCACTCAACGTTGGCTCTGATACCAACCTGTCACACCCCGGATTTCCACACGTTTCACCGGTGGGCCCGGTGGGGGATTACAGTGATGTAGTTGGCAACAATATAGTCAAACCACACAATATTTAAATGCACAGCGGAAGCATAAAGTTAGATATATTTCAACCATCAAATGTAATATCCAAGTATCACAAGTAGTCGAAATAATCCATAGAGGATCAAAAATAAAATAGGAAATAATGTTCAACAGATAGTGGCATCCAGGCTTGCGAGACTCTAACGATGCTAAGGAGTGGCCAGCCTATTTCGTGTAGAACCTGCATTTAATCTTTTTGAGGAAAATACGTCAGTTTACACTGGTAAATACATTCAACCGACACTTTTGAAAAGTTTAATAAAATTGATTTGAATGCACGAGGCACAAACTTTTATAACTTGGGATAATTAATCAAATTTAATCTTGTAAAAGAATTACATGTTCATTATGCGTTCAGTCGCCCGGTTAGTGTCGGGTTTAAGGTTAATTGACACACCACATAGTATAAAACCGCGGCGGGAAAACCAACGGTCATACCTTTATAAATATGGACACATTGTCGGGTGTACGCCTACACCCGCGTGTCAAGGTCGTGGCCATTTCGTAAAATGATGCCAAAGATATCCGGGACATGGTCATTAAACTCCCAAAGGTGTAAAACAAACAAAACCAAAATTTTCAAATGGGTCATATTGATAATACCCAACTCCTAATGAGTTAGGGTCAATTGCCCGACCAAGCGGTATTCTATATACCGTACCCCAAGCCCGTATAAGGGAAAATAAGTTAAAAGTATTTACCTGAGCAAGTAATAACCACACAAGCAAATGCAAGTATCTTTTACTGGTCTCCTATTCTGGAACGAAGGTTTATAATAACCTGTTAGAATCCTAACGGGTCTTTAATTTAGCCTAAGCTTAGAC
Source organism: Helianthus annuus (assembly GCF_002127325.2). NCBI lineage: Eukaryota > Viridiplantae > Streptophyta > Magnoliopsida > Asterales > Asteraceae > Helianthus > Helianthus annuus. The sequence continues at coordinate 79,167,537 of NC_035438.2, forward strand.
CGGTTAGTTTTAAAGGATAATTACGGTTTAATCGCATGAAAGGCGAAAACCGGGAATGGAATGTGGTTTGGACCCAGCAAGTTCGGAGACTTGTATATTATGGGTAAACTAAACACATTCTGGATTTTGAGGTAAAAGCGACAAGGTTTGACCCATTTCGGCTAATTTATATAAACTAGTTACATAAACCGAACCGAACGCGGAAATGGCGTAACGGGTAACCGTAAGAGTCATACACAGGTTTCCAAAGTCAATATGCTCTAAAGTGGTTGTAGTATCAGTACGATACTTTCCATTATGCCTGTAACGAGTTTAATCCCAATATACGCCCCGAAGGGGTATTTTGGTCATTTTAAAGATTATAAAAGAGATTTCCGGGTTCTACAGGGAATCTGAGTTTTCTGAATAGGTTATAAAGTTTAAAATACTTTATTTATTATTTAAAATTAGTAACAACTGGATTCGTGTCAAAATACCATGTAGAACTCATTTTATGTCCGAAAAGGGTATATTCGGTATTTACCGAATCAACGCCATAACCGGAGGTTATGCGCAGGTTAAAAATCTTTAAAAATCCCAAAATATTATTTTACATCAGTGTGTAAAATGTTTGGTGTCGAAATTTGGGTTTAGGTAGGCTTTATGCTAATTGTGCCGTTTAATTACAAAAGTTTTTCTTAATTGCGCTATTTAGCATAACTCCTATTCTAGACCTCGGATTGACATGAAATTTTTGGGACATGCTTAGAAATTAGTAACTAAGGTCATTGTTCTTTCACATTTTCAAAATTCTCGTTTTAAGATCAAAAGGGCATTATGGTCAACTTTAAGCATATAACAGAAATGTGCAAACGACTCGGACAAACAACGGACCAGCCACAGAGGGTTATACCAACATGCAACCTGGTCCTAAGAGAGTCCTAGGGCATATCTAAATCATACCAAAACGGGTCAGAACTGAAGTCAAAGCAAAAGTCAAAGTTTTGCGACTTTCGGTTCCGAACCGGGTCAAAACAGTAAATGGTCGGATCAAACAAGCTTAGACCAGTTATAATACTTATTATCATGTTATATGAGTGATAAAACAGGTTACATGCCATCTACATTGTTAGTTATGCATTAAATCGAAAATTAGCATTCTGTTGACCTTTTCTAAGCAACTTTGACCCGACATTTGAACTAGTTAAAGTGGGAATCAGAGGGTGCCTTTTTAAGGGTTTAATGCCCACATAATTACCAACATATAACTACCTTTGATTCGGCTAATCACTGGACCATTTGTGATTGATCGTTAAGTCAACCGTTAATTACGACGGTTTGACTTTTAAGCTATAACTAAGCAAAAACTTAACTAAGAAAGGTTAAGGGTGCTTACCAAAGTCCTATGCACGACTAGGGATGGCTTGGTTCTGCTTTGGAGCTCCAGAAGTCTTCACAAATGCAAATTGAATTTGTGAACACAATGTTGCACATGAAGGCCTTATATAGTGCTTATAAGTCACTAGATTGTTGACAACCAAGGCTACAACTGATCATTGATCATCAACAAGTGTCCCTAAGGGCTCTAAAGCATGTAGGGGGCGCCCATGCTGCATCATTTATGGTTCTAAGTCGGTTTGAGTGAAAAAGGCAGACATGAAGCAAAGATTTCGGATCAGATAGGCCCTCGCGGCACGCGAAGCCCCCCCCCTGGGACCGTCGCGTCGCGCGATGCCCCTTCTGATCAAATCTTTAACTTTTGATTTTTAAGCTTTGGTCCTTGCCCTTTCACAACATTGTTTCGACTTCATTTCTTGCATTTTGATCCTTCCAAATTGACTTATAAGGGCTTCAAGATATATACCCACTTCGTTAAGTCCTCGGTTAACTGTATTGTCACTCGAAAGTCACGAACTTCATTGTTCACGCTTTCAACCCCACGTATACGAATTTGATCATAACTTTCTCATACGATAACGAAACCTTATGAAATTTTTGTCATGTATTCTAGTGAGCATAATTTACAGCTACAAAGCCTCGGGTTTTCTAAAAAGTCACTCAGAGGTATAACTTAAACATGTTGACACATTTAACCCCTGTAGTTTGTAATCTCTCACTTTCTTCCACTTTTAGTTCCGTATGATCCATGATTCATTCGTTTGAAGGTACGAGCATCATGTAGGGTTACAGTGAAGTATATTTATCCCTTGTTGACATTTTGAATCCTCGAATTCACATACTTTCTATGTTTGTCAACCTTAGTCCCTCTATGGTATTTGTTATCACGTTCACACTTATGACACGTGTCAATACATTATAGGACGCAAAATTTCGAGGTGTTACATATCTATATGCCACCCTTTATCTTGATGGTTTAGATGTTAGATAAACGACTTTAGATATGTATATAAGATAATTGATGCATATAACTACTTGCAGACCTTGTATAATGTTTTCAACATGTGTGCAATATGTAAAGCTAGCCTTAAGTTATCACTCCTTGTTATTATGAAAGAGGATCTCTAAATACCTTAAGGGTATGAATAACACGGCCTTTGGTATTCGAACATTCCTTATTTTGATCTTATGGTATTTTAAAAAGGTTATGTAGGATGTGCTCTCAATAGGATGTCCACAACAAGTCGTTATCAGTTGTAAGAAGTATATTATAAAGTTAACCTCAAGTGTCGAAGTTGAGTACATTACCGGAGGGAGTTGCGATGCACAAGTATGGATGCATAATGAGCTAAGAGATTATGGAATGAGTTTTAGAGTACCCCAATCATGGTGGACAACACAAGCGTAATCTCCATCATAAAGAACTATGTCCAACACTCCAAGACCAAACATATCTCCATCATAAAGAATTATGTTCAACACTCCAGGACCAAACATATTGACATCATGTATGACTGTTCTAATAGATGTTAAACAAAGTGAAATTGAACTTCATTGAAGTCCTATTGATACCCATCCAGCAAACCTTTTCACAAAGGTCTTTGACCCTACAAGTTAGTTAAACTATTTGGTTTCATCAATTTATAAATTATTAGTTTGAGGGTTTTTTAAGGTTAAATATTGAACCAATAGAAACTTATGTTCGTACCGGTGTCAATACTTGCTCTTTGTGTATTCAACACAAACTCATGTTCCTATTAATCCTATATAAGTTGACGAAAGTAAGTCATGTTCCTACCATGCCTAAATCTCACATGTAGACACTCCAATATATTGTTTTTATTGTAACTTTTGTTTCAATGCACAACTATCGGTACCAAGAGATTGTCTTTTTTTAACGGTAAATTTGGATCACTGACGGACCACTAGAGTATCATCGTGCCACAAACGGAACCACCCGATCATATCCATCTCCACTAGACATAATGCCTATACACCAATTCAGGAGGAAACCCAATAAATATGGGAAAAACCCCTGTGGGAATCGAACTCAGGACCTATTGGTCCCGAAGTCTTATCCCACCCCAAGATGCCACTAGACTATAAAGCCATGGGCAAGAAATTGTCTTAGCGGTAACTTCACACTATCACTAACAACTTAACCTGCTACGAATCCTTTTAAAATCCATGTTGTCATAGCTTAGGTACTTGGTTGGTAAAAACTTAAGTTGATACAAATTAGGTATTAACATTACAAATTAGGTATTAAACATACTAGGTTATAACCCCGTGTATTACACGGATTGAATCTATACTCTCTATTAAAGGATCTTAGATGATGACTTAATTTTGCCTACGTGTCATGATATTAGCTATGCCACATAGTCCCCGCTGATGTCATAATTCCGATTTATTTATATCTAAATCTAAATAATATAATATATAATATATAATTTCAAAATATGGCTCCACTTTCAAATTTCAAAAGATGGCTCCAGTTTCAAAACTTTAAAATCCAAACCATAATTTCAATACCCCCTCTATTTCTCTCTTAAAACATCTCATCTAAAGATCTTCACTCACTTCCATCAGTCTCTCTCTAAAACCAACTTTCTCTCTCTAAAACTAACATTTCATGCTCACAATCGCCTTTCTAATCGTCCTCTCAGATCTGTTCTCAGATATGTAATTCCACAATTTTATTCAATCAGTTTTGGTTTGAATTTGTTCTAATCATTCTATGTAATCACATCAGGTAACATAATCTCCTTGCATCTTTTCGAATTTCTGACTTATTTATCAATCTAAAACCCAAATTTTCACCAGAAAACGCCTCATCACTGTGCTGTAAGTGTTATTTATCAATCATTGTTGCTTTTGTAGATAAATAAATGAATTTCTTCATTCGAATTTGATTAGATCTGTTATTATCATATAATTATAGATATGATTGTTTTCTTGAATTCTTGTAGTGTTTGATCCAGTGATTTATGAACACCTCCACCAAGAGGTAATAGGATTCAGATATGTTAATGTGATAGTGTTAATCTATTGAAGATATTTCTTGCTAACGAAAATATATTACTTGATTTTGTTATACGAGGTCTTGCCAATGCAACCGAAGGATATTCGAGCAATGATTTGATGGTAATCTTCTTCTTTACATCTTATACGAGTCATACTACTGAAGTTATGAAAATAGTTAGGTTATGTTATATATTTTGTTTACGATTTAAGATTTTACAAATTTATGGTTTTTTGTCTGCCTGTTGGTTACTAATTTACAGATTTGGGATGTCAAATTTGAGTTTCTCTCAAATTTTTGAATTTCTCTTTTTTATATCATTTGGGATGGCAAATTCGTTCAAGATTTGAATGATTTATGGGTTTTGTGGTGTGCAGTGGTTGAAGAAGACTAGAAGGAAGGCTCTGTTAGCTTCTTTAGAGAAGATCAAAGAAGGTTGGTCACAATTTGTGCTTCATCTGAATACGATTAAATTGATGATAATTTGTGACTTTTTTGTTAATTTCTGTTGATTATTTTTCAGAATTTGAGTTTACAGTTGTTTGTTAGCAGATGATTTGACAGAACTTGAGTGTTTCAGCTATATTTTTCGGAACTTGAGCAGACAGTTCTCCGTTATCTGCGTATCATTCGCGTAAATGTAAGTGTGATTTTGTTAGGTTGTTTCTTATCTGTAACTTGATTTGATTTTTAGCACTATTTAGGGTTTGTTGTTTTGGTTTACGTTGATTTCAAGTGTTAATGCTTTGATCAGTGATTTGATAAGATGTGCAATCAGATTGGATTGATACAGTTGATATAACTTATAAGTGAAGGAATTTCGGGGAAAATAATAAGTTGATTTAAATGAATGATTGAATGGATGACCATCGCAGATCATTCCTGTTCTCCACTACTATCGCAATTTGTCTCGGATTACAGCTAGGCATCAATAATTAGATATTCAATCAGTGTTCTTCACCCCTATGACAGGTATGTCTGATGCTTTTCTTCTAAGTTTAGGGCTCCAACATGTACGCTTCAACAAATTAGGGCTCCAATTTCAGTGTTCTTCACTTCGATTGCAGGTGCGCTTCATTATTTTTGCCTGATATTAGGTCTCCAACATGTACGCTTCGGCAATTAGGGCTTCATTTTCAGTGTTCTTCACTCCGACTCTCTCACGATGCGATTTGTGTTTATGATTTTTGCGTTAATTGAGTTTATCAACCTTTGTTGTTTAATTTTTGCATTTTTTAGTAGAATATGTAGTTTTTGATAGTATATGCATCATGTTGTGATTAGGGCTGTGGGGTTTGAAAACATGATTGTGTTTCATGGATTATAAAGATTATGCTTCAAACAGAGGGTTTCACCTATACTTGAACTATGATTCAAGAAAGTATCCTTTAAATTTGGAAAAGTTGGTTAAAAGATTATTACTTTAGAAGTACAGGATTGCTTAAAAATATATTAGTATTAGCTATATTTTAAGGATATCAATATTTAGGGCTTAGAACTTTGACTGAATTACACGTCGACTATGTCAAAAGGAAAAGTTTTAGTTTGCTTTCGATAGTTTGGCATCTATCTCAGACTGTTAAAATTTTAGGTTAGGTAATAATACATGGAGTTTGTTAATTGCTATTAATATTGCATCAGATATGGGATGGCTTTACCTAAATTTTAGGTTAGGTAATAATACATGGAGTTTGTTAATAATACATGAGATGGCTTTTCTAGATACCACCTGTGGAGGAGGTAACCCATAGCTTAGTCGAAGGTTTGTTTGCTTTTTAGTCTATTTAATTACAACAGTAGAATGTCATAGGGTTGGATAATAGATTTTAGATAACGTATGTCTTTGGCAGCCCTACAAAAGCTCTAGTCGGCTGGCTAAAAGCTTGAGTCGAGCTTGAATGGAGCTACTGTTCGAGTCAAAAGGAGGCCCAGTAATCCTATCTCAGGTACGATATCGAGCAAAGAAATTACTGATTAGAAGAGGTTTGACCACATGTTTTTTTTTTATTTTGATTTATGTGGAAATTTGTATTAAACAGTGGTTTGAAACGACGGTTTGAAACCACTATTGGGTTAAGATAGTGTTTTTTGGAGAAAACAGTGGTTGAAACCACTGTAGGGTTAAAACGGTGGTTTGAAACCACTGTTGGGTTAAAACAGTATTTTGTGAAGATTGAAAGTGATTATCTGGTTTTAGTTGAAATGATGTTTTGCAACTTGATGATTAAAGTACTTCATTTGTTTGTAGTATGTTAATTATTGTAATTGTTTGTAGGGTGTTGAAATCGACAGGAGAAGCAGTGGTTTCCCAAGAAGCAGTCAAATTGACCGGTTTCTCAGGAGAAGCAGTGGTTTCTCAAGTTGCCTAAAGAAAAATTGGTTGTCTCTTGAAGCAACTTGATTTGGTATGGTTAGATTCATGGTTTTAGGTTTGGAAAATAGGATTTAATTGTTTTGTTCAAGGTTTACGACTTGGAACAGTCCGTTGTGTTAACTGAAGGTCAGTTTATGCATATGTATAATATTCGCTGCAAATTTTTTAATCTGAACCAAATTTTGTAACCGTTACAAAGTCAGAAGATGTTTCTTGGGATCTTCTAAAACCTGAAATATTTGCAGCGATTATCGAGCTTTACTCATTGGGCTTGGTTTGGTTTTAGGTTTTTTTGGTTAAAAATAGAATAACGAACACCCCAAAGATTAACATCAAATTGAGACTGTATATGGATTTTAAATTTATGATTATCACTTTCAGGTCAATGATCTTGCGGATGCAGCAAGTGTTTACGGCACTTTGAGTAAAGTAATTGATTGCGATGTGAAAACCGACACAGTGCAAGCAGCTAAAAGCCTGAATTGCAAGCTTCGCAGAGTTAGGCAAGGTCTAGATCTCATCAGAGAGCTGTTTTAAAACTTTTTGTCAACAGAGTATTCTTTTTTATCTTTTAGATCTTTTAATCATGTGATCCAACGGCTAAATTATCAATTATCATATATTCATATTTTACATGTTAATCATTCTTGTATTCTTCTAGTGATACTCATTGAAGGAAGCAGCTTCATCTGCTTATAATATGGTATTGTAAAATTTGGTATTAGTTTAAAATTATTGTTTTCGTTGTTTAATAAAATGTGGTATGCATTGTAACTAAATGCAAACAATTTAAATGATATATTATAATCTGTTATAAAATATTTGATTTCAATCGTTATTAAACCTACCCGTGTGTTCACACGGGTCTTACTACTAACAATGTGTCAAAAAAATTAAGGTTATTGATGTGTGGTAAAATACACATATTTTCCCCGTGTAAAGTGTATTATTTTTGTATAGTTTTTATTTAGTTTTAGTGTTATTTTCTATTATTTTGTGTTTTGCTAGGTCCTGGTGCGAATGGAGCGAAAACGAGTAATATGGAAATGACCAGCCAGTTGGGCAGAGTGGGATGCCAGAGACCGAAGTAAAATTGCCACTATTTTTCGTGAATGGGCCAAGTCCACTATCTCTATATTATTATCTATCTATTATACTAAAGCAAAATAAAGGTTGACTATTTGACCATGATGTGGCAATGGTCTTTAGCCAGATAATTGGTTTTTAGGCGCCATTTCTATCAATTCTCTGAATTCTCCTTAGCGCTCACAATTCCTTCCTTCTTCTTTGAAACGCTTCATAAATTATATATGGAAAGTTGAACGATTCATCGATTGCCATAAGATCTGTTGCTAAATTATGGAAGCGTTTCCAATTTTAAGGCTTATATACAATTTACTGCTTTTAATCGGAGGATTCAAAGGATCATTCAAGTCACCTGCTTTGTTTTATCTTCATCATCCTTTGAAAGTGAAGCATCTGTAAGTTGGATTCCATCTCTGTCTGTGATTTTGTAGTTGTTATAAGAACACCCTAATTTCGTTGTATGATTTTTATGTTGTTGCTTTTGATTCAGATTTGCCTCAGATGGTTCAGTCGATTATTATGCTGCCATGACCCACCGCGACCGCCTTTTTCATTGTCGCCGCCTCGCCGCCGCCACCGTCGAGTCTTCTTTGGCGTTTCTTGATGGCAATGAAACTTATCAGCTTCAGTCTCTTGGATTGTAAGTTCTTTTGTTTTGCCATAAAAGTGGAATTGGGGTTAAATTAAATTAATACAATATTTAAAAGGATTTTGTTTATGATTAATTTTGGGAATTCTAATCATGTGATGATGCAGAGTTGGGTATTTGTTAAACCAATGAACAAATTCAGGAAGCATTTTTTTTTCTTATTATTCATATGACATATCTGTATGTGTGTGTCTTGAAATTTATTTAAGCGTAGTTCTTGAAACTTTGATGTTTCATATAATTTGAGTTAATTGTATCACTTAGTATGTTGGATTTGAATTTTGAAATGGTTGTGTTTTGAAACTTCAAAGCATATAATTTTTTTTCATATGTATTTTTGAAATAAGTTGGTATTTCTTTTTACACGAGTGCAGGTGTATGATATTTCTTATAATTGTCAATTAGCGTTTGCTTACTTATTCGTATTCAAATAGCAAATGTTAAACATCCACTATTGATTTTTTAAAGAAACATAATTGTTGGGAACTGAGCTCAAATTTTCTCATTAGATAGATTATTTATTTCTTTTAATAAAAGATATGCCACAAATAGGGATGAGCTCGGTACCAACCGGTGCCAAAAATTCCAAAAAATGGGTACGGGTACCGAAAATACCCGGTACGGTAAGTACCGGTGCAGACCGGTTTGTAAGGTAAAAAGAGGTACCGATAACGCTTAATGTCGGTACACTAAAAATCAAATCGGTTCGGGAAATTCGAAGCCGGTACTTGGTGCCATTTGCTCATTCCCATGCCAACACATTTTACTATTGTCAATTCATTTGTTTTTCACTGTCATTTTACCATTTACAAATAATTGATAAATCATTTTGCCAAGAAAATGTATTGTTTTGAACATTTATCATGTCTAATTGTATAGGTTGATAAGGTACAAGTGACCCGGGAAGCAATAGCTATTGGCGATGGTGATGACAACGATGGATGGGCACCAAAATTGGAGGTGGAGGATAACTACAATGCACATCTTTGATTTTTGTGTTTTTATGTATTAGAAGTTAATATGTGTTTGTAGAGGATTTGAATTTTTTTGATATATTATGTGCATTTGACATAGCATGACATGTGTTCGATGCAACAAGAGAGATGCTTTCGATATGGGCTATATGGTAGAGATGACATAACGCTTGGACCGATTACAGGTGAGACGATGTTAGAGATGACATGATTGAAGGAAGAGGCTAAAACGCCGGTTGAGGTAAATACAATTTGCTATTTTGGTTGAACTTGTGAAACATTGTATGGTATAATTGTGAATTGAAGTTTATTCCGGTTGTGCAGCAACAACTTGCAGCAGAGAGAATGTGCATAAACAGCAGAGTGAGACCTTGAAAGCGAACTACAAGTATGAGCTGATTGATGGTGCACAAGACGATGGGATGGTGAAGTGTTTTGCTAGCCATTATGGGAAATAAAAACTGACGACGACTATTCTGATGCTTCTAAGCTTCTTGACATATGTAACTTCATAGTTTAAGTGAAAGTGATGCTTAAGAAAAAAAATTAGGTCGTTTATATTTGTGTAATGCCATTAATTTCTGTTTTGGTAGATTTATATTGGCTGTAGATTGGAGGGTGCTAGCATCATCAGGTTATCCTCTTTTGTTTTCACTTTAAACTTCAGGTCGCTTGAACTTGTGTTCATTTTTTTTGCAGACATCAAAGTAACTCAAATTGCTAGCCTAGCAACTAAAACTTTAGGTACGACTTATTTTTTCATCGCTTTTTGTTACATTACCACGTATCCTTTTCATCGCTTTTCATCCTTTTATATTTTTGTCTTAAACCTTAAACCCGTTTCTTAATGTTTATGTAACTTATTATATAGGTTTAATTACTTCTTACTTTTCTATTTTTTTCATTATTCAATTCTAGAAGAAACATTTACGGAGGTAAGGAAATGAAGACAAGATAAACGGTTCAAAGTTGGAGTCCAGGTTGTATGGAGTATATGTATGATCTTTTGTATAAAGTTGAAGGATTTATGAAAGTTGTAGCCCAAGTTGTAGCATGCAGAGCAATGTAACAAGATTATGTAGCAAAGGTATATGTGCAAATTTAATTTTATGATGTTGTGTGTTCATTGGTTTATTCTTTAGATTATGAGATATATTATAGTTTGTTATGTACTCAATAAGATAAGTTATTCACCTATTCATGCTTAATTATAAAACTTAAGTAATACAAGTGTAGTTACTGTTGTTAGTAGCATTCATAAATAATTTGTCCAACTTCTTTTTATAGATATTAGTAGTTTTGTTTTTTATTGTGGGACCAAGTCTAATACAAGTACATATTTTAATTTGTGACTTGAATTGAAAATCACCGTACACATTTCATGAATCTTAATAATTTAGATCACATTAGATAGAGTTTCTTGAATATCACAAGTTAATAAACCCTTTTCTTTCTGACTACACTATGTTTTGGTTTATTAAACCTAAATGCCCAAGAAATCTAAATAATAAATATAACATCTGGATATGTAATTTCTACTTCTAATTATATGGTTATTTTGGGGTCTTGATTCATCAATGCTGCAACAAATTTGAATAATTTATTTGTTTATTTATTTATTTTTCTTGAAAAAAATCATATTTAAGTTTCTTTTGTTCATCGTATCTTAGTGTAGTTGGCTCCTTATATTATTCTAAACTTAACTGCTAAGTGCATCGAGTGTTCAGTAGAGATTACTATGAAGACATGCCCTCGAAATTCAGAGTATGTTAAGCGGGTCGAGTGGTTATTTTTCTTATCTCACTTATGAAGGTGTAACATGATATACTTGAAGCCATTGTAAAGCATTGTGCTTTGGAGTAGAATGTCGAGTTAGCTTCTGAAGTCGGAGACTTTACTTGATGATAGCGTGGGGCAAAATGTTGAGTTGGAATTTGAAAGGAGTGGCACGTCTTTGACCGTTCAGTTGGTGGTGAGTGACCGACCTTTACATCCAGGTTATATGCTTTACATTTATCATGTGTTCTTTGTTTCAGGCTGAAGACTTACACTCAATAACTCTTTCGGAGTTAGGAGTGGCACGTCTTTGTGATGTACATTTTAGAGGTGAGATTTTTAACCTGTATACCTACAAAAGTGTTGACTTAAGTTACGTTGTATGTCTAATTAGTTTAACGGTTTTAGGTAAAAGCTTTAACTGAATAGGAAACCACTTGAAAGTCTCTATAAGAGTACACCTAGCTGAGTAGCCGTAGAATAATCATTTTTGTTACTTGAACGATTTGATAAACTTATCTCTATTTTTTATTGCCAGCAAAATTCATCAGATATTAAAGATATTAACGGTACATTGTCAATTCATAGGCAAGTGGTAAGTGATATGGTGGGTTTACTTTATAAAATTTATATTTTTCAATTTGTTGTTATGATCCTTGTGTTGGGCGATTTTTGGCAGCGGAGCCGCCAGTGAAGGCGGCTGACCATACGGGACAGAACTATATTAGGTTTGGTTCCGACTCTTTAGCCGCGTTTATATGATTATACGTCAAGCCGATCTCTTTGAAGAGCGGTGGTTAATCAATTGCATTGACAAATTATATTTTTGGTTGCATTAAAACATTAATAGTATAGTTTCGACTCAGTATTTTTAATCTGTCTTTTGATCTTTTCCTTATCTAGCCTTAGGAGGACATGCTAAAGAATGCAAATAATCAAGGAACAACCATCCTCCATAATCTGAAGGTAGATTATACTTTGGGAGATTTCGAGGTAAATCAAAATATTCATTTTGTAGAATATTTCCAAGTTTTGTATTTAGTTTTAACAAAGTTATGTCGTAATGCAATAAAATACTAACAAAAAAAATGAAAGATATCCTCTAAGGTGGATCTTTTATAGTTGTTATTTGCTATGTTTTAATTTTCTTGCTTTTGGTCAATTAAAGGTGCTAACATCAGTTAGCATGAATTCTTGGACCCTTTGTGATCTTTTACAGTGATTATTTGCTATGTTTTAATTTTCTTGCTTTTTGTCAATTAAAGATGCTAACATCAGTTAGCATTAAACGTTTTGTAGTTAATTTTATGGAGCTACACATATTGGTGGTTGTTTAGGGGAGTTAATGGGCTCTCATATTCATCGCTTTTCATGGAGGTAAGTTGATTTCTTATATCATTTCATATCATTTTTGTTGGGCTGGGTAAAAGATCAAGATGGGTTGAGTCAGGTCCGTGACCTATTCAATCCAGCTGACCCGTTATAATATATATTTGCATTAAAGGCATCATGCAAGCTGGTTGGATGATCTTCTTTTTTCAAATAATTTGACCCGTTATAATTAGTTTTCCAGTTGAGAATAACCATAATGTAGTGACTATGTAGAAAGCATATTGTTATCATTCTAAAGTTTTGTTTGGTGCTTTAATATTATCCGGCGACCCTTAGACGTGAAGCCCAACTTTGGAAAGGTCTAGAACAAAAATGATGATCTACATTGGCTTCAATGCCGATAGATATTATACGTTTATGCATTTTCGGTTTTCCTATAGCTTTCTACTTTGATTCATGATTTATTTTGTAAATGAAATCACTTGAAGTTTCGACCAATTGTTTAGTTTTTGGCATGAAATATGGGGACTTGGGACTAAATCACATTGAATGTTTATTTGCTGGTAGGTATTGCTGGGTTTGGTGGTAAGTGCAGGTTATTGGACTTGGGTTTGACTTGGATGATGGCTAGAAGCTTGAAGTTTTTTGCTGATGCGTATGAAAGCCAATATAGTTTTGAAGATTGATGTTTTTTTGTTTGAACTGTATTTTGTCTTGATATTGGTTGTTTTCGTTTGTTTTTTGTTTGGATTTTGAATATGTTTTATGTTTGTAATACTTGGGTTGTGTGTGGTCGCGAGAAGAGTTAGAAGTAGTAATTGTTATTGGTTAGAGTGGTTGGGGTAGGGTTTGTTAAAACCCGTTCTGTAAGGCCTTAGGCGTTTTTGAGGTTGGTGTTCTTGGGGTATGTCTCGGAAGACCCAATGCTCTTTAGATGTAACTATTATTTTTTAATTTTATTAATAAAGTTTTGACGGGGTGTCGTCCCTGTTTAGAAAAACAAAAGATTGAATTAATTACTTTAGTTGCATGCCTAATTTGAGGTTTTCTTTGTAAATAGACTTCCTTGATTTTTTTATGGTATAGGATGAGTCGGGTTGGGTTGACACGCAAACACAACTCCGATCATCGGATGTTGCAACTAGATACAATGTTGGGGCCTTTTTGTTTATACTATTAGGGGAATCATTGCTTATGTAATGTGGAAGGCCTTCAGAACTAATTCGAGGTTGGTGTAACGCCCTGCTTTTTCATACTTTCCATAATTAGAAAGCTCGCCTTGTAATGCTATTTTTGGAAATCTTGTATTATTGTAGTCGTCTTTTCGTTGTAAAATCCGAGACTTGGATCATAAATAAAATTCGTATTTCTTTAAATTCACCATCTACATATTCATACATGTTCATACGTTCGAATTCATTGTACATCGAATCCTTATTTGTAATTCATACTTATACTTATTCACGATGCATGTCCATGCTTGTCCTTATATTGTTGATACCTAAAAACCCCTAATAATATGCTTATTTATACAACGGTTAATCATCTAATATGTGACATATACTTGTCACTTACAAACATGTTACATACTTGTACATTACACTTTTTACCTAGTTAAATCATGTTTTATTTCATATTTCACCTTGTTACAAGTTAGGGGAAACATTGTTGCATATTATTACACAACTTAATTAACAAAATTACTCATTATAATGTTTTAAAAAAATAAAAAAAATAAAGAAATATGGCAGCCCCAATTCAGCAAAATTCAGCCCCATATAGTTGGGTTTTGTGGGCTAGTTTCAAGGTGTAACCCCTTCTAAACACTTCTAAAGCCCAACCCATTGAAACTCTAATACTTCCCCCTATAAATACCACTTATAACCAGCCTCCCTACCACTTTTGCAACACTAAAAACTCTCAAAACATCCTCCAAACCGTAGCTGAAAGCAAAGGTTCGAGCAGATTGACACCCCTTCACGAAAATGAGCATAACTCACTCAATTCTTATCCGATTCACTTGATTCTTTTTCCTACTTGCTTGGATAATCATGGGGTTCGATTCCTAGACTTCTCCTTGGAGAAATCAGGCCTGGAAATGCCCTGAAATAGTCCATAAACTTTCTGTTTGATTTTTATGTTCTTCAAAACTTGTTTAAACCTATGCAACTTATGTCTAACACATCTTGCCTATGTCCTAATGCTTACAACTTATCCCATGGTTGGTTAAGCTTAAAAACAAGGTTGAGACATTTGAAATCAGAGGATTAAACCTCATAAACTTGGTGTTTTGTCTAGGGTTTCAACCCACAAATCATGTCAAACATAGTCTTTGATACATGAGTGATTATGGAACAACTTGGGTTGTCCAAACATACAATCCTCACATGATTTGATGATTTCTATTAGTTAGTTTACTTTACATACATGTAAAGACCTTAGTTCATAACCCTCCTTGGTTGTTTTTACATCAAGTGTAGTGGTGAACATCAAAGGGGTACCTAAATGGAAGCCTTGTCTTCCTACCCCATCCATGACACCCATGACTCAACTTGAGGTACCTAAATGAAGATGTAATCTTCTACCTCTTACTTGAATACTTGAACATTTGGACTTAATAATATGTGTATATTATACAACCTAAATACTATCTATGTACACTCGAATCATTGATGTTGAAATCGTATTCATTTGTCAAAGTAGTAGGTTATCATCTAAGGACCTAAACCTTGTTATGATTCTTATGGGTGTTCAACTCATGAAATCATTATAACCCTTGTGGTTACCAAGTGTCATACAAGTGTTATGTGTGAAGATGAATATTTTGATATAATATTTTCATGTCACTTTCATTCCGAATCTCGACCCTAAACATGCTTGAACTTAAACCTTTACGCATTCAACCTTCCAACCTCGTCAACTTTGTCACATTGGATAGTCGGAAAACATATGCAAACTTTGTGAGTATACTCGTATTTCCCCCTTTTTACTTTTACCACTTTTGGGGTGTAACATGTTTACTTATCAAAAACTTACACATGAACATTTTGCTTAAACACATGAACATTCCTATAACATGCTTGTATGCGTGATGGCTTGATACTTTAAACTTGGGTGATTCTTATGTGTTGAACTTATCATTAACTTCGTACGAGCCTAACCGTGACATATGTAGCGCTATAGGATTGACGACCCGCCCGTAGACTTGAGGTTATGTCATGAGCATGTTGCGTCTCTTTTGGTTTGATATGTTAGACACATGCCATATTTAAATGTTTATCTTGAATCACATGCTTGCTATGAGGAATTGTTTAAAACTTATCTTTTGTTGTGTACGTACCAAACTTGTATACTCGCCTTTGCTTTTGCATTGAATTGTATTTTAAACATGTTACAGGTTGATGATGACGATGCTATGAAAAGAAGTAGCGTTGATGCCTAGATACACATATAGACGTTTAGGTTTAATATGTCGTATCAATTTTGCTTGTGTTATCACGTATTTCTTTTGAAGTTGTTGTTACTTGAGTTTATGTAATGTTGACAATTGAAAGTTATGAAATGAAATGGGAATTATTTAATTATCGTCACAAATAGTGTTATGATGTCTCGAGCAATCTTCACACTTCGTCTCATCCCGATGTTTCCGCCATTGGTTGGGGTGTGACAGATTGGTATCAGAGCCATAACTATAGGGAATTAGGAAAAGTAGGAATGCTTTAACCTAGTCTATAGTTCTAGAGCTTTATTCGTATGTTTTACTTGAAATTACTAGCATGCTATCTTATTTGCTTTTATTTATTCTCTTTTGATCTTGTAAGCATATGTGTCACTTGTGGGTTAACACTTAACATGCTATACTTGATTTTATTATGCGTTAATACTTGTTTCTTCATTTTATCCTTTATGCGTGTTCTTGACATACTTTTTATGCGTTACTATTCGTTTCATCATTTCACTTTTATTGTGATGTTCTTGACATGTTATACTTGTTTGTTTAATCTTTAATATACACTTTTCCTCACGTGTTTTACTCGATTATTCTAAATCCGACAACACACATATTACACAAACGAGACGAGTTCACCAAAATAGGCGTGAAACCCATAATTTGGTGAACAACTCTCAATCCATCCACTTTCCTTTTCTTTTTACACGAAATTCACCATCAAGTTAGGAGTGAAATCCTCACCTTGATGGAGAAGTTCAAATTTCAAATTCTAGTGGACCCTCGTCAAAGTGTTGAAATTAAATTTTGACCCGACGAGTACCAACCACACTTAGGATACGAAATCGTCAAGTTAGGGGTGAAACCCGCACCTTGTCGACTAGTTCCACTCCTTGATTTTTTTCATAAATCCCGCCAAGTCTCGAAATTTCGATTGATTTGGAACATGTAGTAACCGGAAGGGTAATACCGTTAACCGACTTGTCGGCGAGAGTATTTTACCTATTAGGCCAAAGCATGCTCCTCAAATTCAAAAGACTTTTCGACCACTTTGGTTAGTCAAAGTTCCGTTTGGAACACTCCAAACTTTGGTCAAACATGTGTTTCTATTATTTATTTATACGATGCAATCTTTCAAACTCGAGTTTACTTTCGATTTCTCTTTTCACACACACAACATATTGAACCTTTTCCATACATTTATACATATGCATGATTTCATATAATTTAAATTCGTTTTCCTTGTAACGACAAGTGGCGAAATATCATCGAGACGGGAGTGACTTCCTTACCTTGACGATTAGCTCCACTCCATTTTCCTTAAAACGACCTCACCAACGAGTTAGGGGTGATTCCCTTACTTAGGTGACCGTTACCAAAACTTCTCTTTCGAAACATCTTATTATGCAAACTCGATCATACTTTATACCCAAATTGTTTAATGTTATTTAAAAATACCCACTCATACAGATTTCGAAATACATTGTTTTATCAAACGTACTTTTTATTCTACAATCTATTTTCACTCAACTCATATACGCGAAATTCATAATCATGTCTTAAAACGTTTTATTGCTCGAACTTCAAAACCTTACGAAATGCTACCTATCAATTTAATCGGTTCAATGAAACTCTTGCCCATGAACTTCATATTCGACTTAATCACTAAAACACGCCCACCTTCTACTTTTAATCAAAATCCAACCAACCTTTCCCGAATACTTATAAGATCTTATAGAAGTTATATGATTGTTTTACCAAATACCCTTTCCAACACCAACAAATCAATTGTTATTTTATTTTTATTTCTAAGTCCTTTTGCTAAGTTTCCCTTCTAAAGATCCTAGTTTTCACAAGGACCTCCTAAATTCATAATTTCTTATTTGATGAAACGAACTTACTTTTTAACGAAAACCTTTTTCCTACACCAATTTACAAAACACGCGGGCAAGAAGTCTTCATGGGAACCGACAATCTTTGACTTACATGAATTTTTTTTTTTTTTTTTTTTAACAAAAGTAGCATTTCAATCATTACAAAAATACATTATGCTTAACCAATTAGTACTTTATATCCTCTTACATACACAACTATATTCTACCCTTTCAACCAAGGTCAACCTAATTTTGATTCGATAAACTCAATGTTTCATTTAAACAACTATACATGCATATCATCGTACACATTTTGGTCGATACCTCGCGATAACATCATTTATATCATTCGTATTTACATACTCGACCTTTTGAATGTTTTATACACTTAGATCCGTGGTGTCCCAACAAACACTATTTACGCAATATTTATTTTTCATACCTACACCTATGTTCATACGTCTTATGCTTGTACTTATACGCATACTACTTATACGTTTTACGCTTCTACTTGTACACATACTACTTACACGTTTTATGTTTATGCTCATACATACATGCGTATTCATACTTAAACTTATGCTCATACTTTCATCCTTACTCATGATTCATACATTCGTACCTATACGCGAGCGCAACCCGAGGGATTCGCTTGCGTGGGTCCCACACATACTTAAACATGGACTTGCTTATATACTACATTCTTGTACGTACACATTCTAAATTTTTTTATGTATACCCCGATTCATACACAACTAGTACAAGCTATGCGGATCATGCGACTATCAAAATAATCACGGGTGCACACGGGATTATAGTGATAGGCGTATGAGAACCATAGAGTGTGCTACTGCGTATGGTAATACACGGAACGTAACATGACACCGAAGACGAAACGGTAGGGGTGAGCAAAAGGAAAAACCCGACCCTACCCGACCATTACCCGACCCGACCCGAGAACCGATCAAACACAAAATACAGAACCGATTCACTACCCTAAATATAGGGTCGGTTCCGGTCCATAGGTCAAAGTCGGGTTTCACCATGAAAAGAACCGAGAACCGACCCGACCCGACCCGATTTTATATGAAAAATTGGAACCGATCTAAATACCTAGGTACTTGGGTTCGGGTCGGGTTGGGTATATTTTCGGTTCGGTTCTCGGTTATTTTCGGTCCGGACCTAAACTTGCTCACCCCTACGAAACGGACGTAACATGGTCAAAACATGGTGGATACGCCGCTGGTACTTCCTATATATAAGTGTTTTCACCATGTTACCAAACTTTCGTAAAACGTGCCATGAGAAATTCAGTGTTTTAAAGACCTTTTGGACCTAATACAAGCTTTAAACAACTCACAAACGCATCATATCCGATTATCCATGCCGAGACTTCATCTTTAACACGCTACTTTCGTCTATCTAATACTTATATCATTCATATACTTGCATTCATTTAGTGTCAATTGTTCACCCCATACTCCTATTATTCTCCATTATCCTTTCTTTCATATGAACCCCGTTCACATTCAAACTTATTTAAACTCCTTTGCCTATGCGCACGCATACCCGTTTTACCTATGCTTAAATGCCTCAACCCATTTTAGTCAAACAAATTCCTATCCTATCGTTCTTCAAAATTTCATACTTTTCTAAACGTTTCAAAACTCCCAAGTCTCGATTCTTTTAGCCAAAATGCTTTTTCTCCAAGGTCTTCCTCTTGAATAAATTTCTGGACGAAATTTCCTAAAGGAGGGGAGACTGTAACGCCCTGCTTTTTCATACTTTCCATAATAAGAAAGCTCGCCTTGTAATGCTATTTTTGGAAATCTTGTATTATTGTAGTCATCTTTTCGTTGTAAAATCCGAGACTTGGATCATAAATAAAATTCGTATTTCTTTAAATTCACCATCTAAATATTCATACATGTTCATACGTTCGAATTCATTGTACATTGAATCCTTATTTGTAATTCATACTTATACTTATTCACGATGCATGTCCATGCTTGTCCTTATATTGTTGATACCTAAAAACCCCTAATAATATGCTTATTTATACAACGGTTAATCATCTAATATGTGACATATACTTGTCACTTACAAACATGTTACATACTTGTACATTACACTTTTTACCTAGTTAAATCATGTTTTATTTCATATTTCACCTTGTTACAAGTTAGGGGAAACATTGTTGCATATTATTACACAACTTAATTAACAAAATTACTCATTATAATGTTTTAAAAAAATAAAAAAAAATAAAGAAATATGGCAGCCCCAATTCAGCAAAATTCAGCCCCATATAGTTGGGTTTTGTGGGCTAGTTTCAAGGTGTAACCCCTTCTAAACACTTCCAAAGCCCAACCCATTGAAACCCTAATACTTCCCCCTATAAATACCACTTATAACCAGCCTCCCTACCACTTTTGCAACACTAAAAACTCTCAAAACATCCTCCAAACCGTAGCTGAAAGCAAAGGTTCGAGCAGATTGACACCCCTTCACGAAAATGAGCATAACTCACTCAATTCTTATCCGATTCACTTGATTCTTTTTCCTACTTGCTTGGATAATCATGGGGTTCGATTCCTAGACTTCTCCTTGGAGAAATCAGATCTGGAAATGCCCCGAAATAGTCCATAAACTTTCTGTTTGATTTTTATGTTCTTCAAAACTTGTTTAAACCTATGCAACTTGTGTCTAACACATCTCATGCCTATGTCCTAATGCTTACAACCTATCCCATGGTTGGTTAAGCTTAAAAACAAGGTTGAGACATTTGAAATCAGAGGATTAAACCTCATAAACTTGGTGTTTTGTCTAGGGTTTCAACCCACAAATCATGTCAAACATAGTCTTTGATACATGAGTGATTATGAAACAACTTGGGTTGTCCAAACATACAATCCTCACATGATTTGATGATTTCTATTAGTTAGTTTACTTTACATACATGTAAAGACCTTAGTTCATGACCCTCCTTGGTTGTTTTTACATCAAGTGTAGTGGTGAACATCAAAGGGGTACC
The DNA here is from genome assembly GCF_002127325.2 of Helianthus annuus. Taxonomy (NCBI): domain Eukaryota; kingdom Viridiplantae; phylum Streptophyta; class Magnoliopsida; order Asterales; family Asteraceae; genus Helianthus; species Helianthus annuus. The sequence goes on from NC_035438.2 coordinate 79,188,486, forward strand.
TAAATGGAAGCCTTGTCTTCCTACCCCATCCATGACACCCATGACTCAACTTGAGGTACCTAAATGAAGATGTAATCTTCTACCTCTTACTTGAATACTTGAACATTTGGACTTAATAATATGTGTATATTATACAACCTAAATACTATCTATGTACACTCGAATCATTGATGTTGAAATCATATTCATTTGTCAAAGTAGTAGGTTATCATCTAAGGACCTAAACCTTGTTATGATTCTTATGGGTGTTCAACTCATGAAATCATTATAACCCTTGTGGTTACCAAGTGTCATACAAGTGTTATGTGTGAAGATGAATATTTTGATATAATATTTTCATGTCACTTTCATTCCGAATCTCGACTCTAAACATGCTTGAACTTAAATCTTTACGCATTCAACCTTACAACCTCGTCAACTTTGTCACATTGGATAGTCGGAAAACATATGCAAACTTTGTGAGTATACTCGTATTTCCCCCTTTTTACTTTTACCACTTTTGGGGTGTAACATGTTTATTTATCAAAAACTTACACATGAACATTTTGCTTAAACACATGAACATTCCTATAACATGCTTGTATGCGTGATGGCTTGATACTTTAAACTTGGGTGATTCTTATGTGTTGAACTTATCATTAACTTCGTACGAGCCTAACCGTGACATATGTAGCGCTATAGGATTGACGACCCGCCCGTAGACTTGAGGTTATGTCATGAGCATGTTGCGTCTCTTTTGGTTTGATATGTTAGACACATGCCATATTTAAATGTTTATCTTGAATCACATGCTTGCTATGAGGAATTGTTTAAAACTTATCTTTTGTTGTGTACGTACCAAACTTGTATACTCGCCTTTGCTTTTGCATTGAATTGTATTTTAAACATGTTACAGGTTGATGATAACGATGCTATGAAAAGAAGTAGCGTTGATGCCTAGATACACATATAGACGTTTAGGTTTAATATGTCGTATCAATTTTGCTTATGTTATCACGTATTTCTTTTGAAGTTGTTGTTACTTGAGTTTATGTAATGTTGACAATTGAAAGTTATGAAATGAAATGGGAATTATTTAATTATCATCACAAATAGTGTTATGATGTCTCGAGCAATCTTCACACTTCGTCTCATCCCGATGTTTCCGCCATTGGTTGGGGTGTGACAGTTGGATCATTATTTATTTTATATCCAAGGTAAAATTATGTTTACGATCAATATACATAACTTCAGGATGTCAAAGAGAAGCACTCAGTTACTCTTTTATAGCTCAATATCATCATGATGTAATAAAGTATTTACGTATTAAAGTATATTTTTTTTTTTTTTTTTTTAGCCACCCGTGTATTACACGGGGACTTAGACTAGTTGGAGATATATATTAATATTATTATGGTGGGCACTGGGCTACATATTAATTGAGTTGGGGACGTGCAAAGAAAATTCCATATACATCTTGAGGGATTTCTAATTAATTTGGACAACATCATAGGCCGCAAAAGACTTGGTCCCTGCCATGCATTTCGAGATCAGTTGGGGATTGTTTTTTTTTTCTTGGGCTTGAAAAACAAATTAGTGGACACTAAAAACAAAAACCCTAAGGCTAGAGGGTATGGTGATGGTCCTTCAAGAGAAGATGATCCGCCACGTAGGCGCCACGTCATAGTCCTTCCAAGGATGGTCCATCCCACAAAACTAGAGGGTATGGAGGATGGTCCTAGATGATCCTACCCCACCACTTTTATATTTTTTATTTATTTAATCTTCTACTTTTTTTACAGATATTTAGAATAAAAAATATATTGTACATAGATTTTAGATGAAAAGCCCAATTGTTTTCCGGGCCTGAAAACGGGACCTGCCCATTTATAAATAAAAAACACTATATAACCCACACTACTAGAGGGGCCTGATTGTAATTTTGGCTGGTTTTTCATGTTTCCAAAGATAGTATGAGGGGCTTAGTGTAACATGGAGATATTTTTGGTATACAAGAGAAGTTCATCTTCTAGGGTTTCATTTCTCCTCTTTGCAGACTTCACCCACACATTTGTTCTCTTTGGTAAATCGCAAACCTTCTGATTTTTTTTTATTATTAACGGTCAAAAAGTGAAGGGGGCCCACCATATTTGGTTCGTCGCAAACGGCGACATCTCGACGATGAGGACGATGACGGAGGGGGCGGCGTGGACGGCGACATCTCGACGATGAGGACCAAAAGTTTACAGGTGGTGTCCTTAACCTTCCAAAATCTTGCACGTTTTGTCCTTTAGGTCAAACCTAGTTAGAAATCTCAGTTAATTCTTCATGTGCAGGGGCGGACATACATATAGCCCAAGGTGGGCGGGCGCACCCCCGGGAAAACAAATTTTAGTGCTATTTTCCGTTGAAAATCCCGTCTGCACCCCTTGGATTTTTTCGTCCGCACCCCTTGAATTTTTTCATCCGCACCCCTTGGAATTTTTCGTCCACACACCTTAGGTAAAAAATGTTTTCGATTTATATTTTAAATTTTTTTAGTAAACTCTAATTAAAAAAACTACCTAAATTATATAAACTTATACTACCCAACTTAACCCAAATACCCAATACCTTAACCCACTATTTCATTAAACGTAATTAGCCCACTAATTACTAGCCCATTAACCAAACTCAACCTAAGTTCAAACTATAATAATTAAAATAAGCCCAATAGTCCCTTAGAATTCATCCCGCCCTCCCTCTCTTGGGTCGTCTCCTACCAGCGATCATCGACCACAACAGCAACCACAACAGCACGTCATCAGCAGCCGCGAACCACCGCCGTCTGACACCAAAGGGTAACAAAATTCTTAAATAGGTTTGAAATTTCATGTGTTTTGACGTTGTTTATGGTTGTTTAGATGATTTTTAGGGTGATTATGTTGTTTAGATGATTTTTGGGGTGATTACACATGATTTCTAGGGTTGAAAATTAAAATTGAAACATTATTTTATGGAGCGATAAACTTATGCATCAATTTGTTTGTGATAGGAACCATGAGTAGGGACGTTATGGCGCAATTTCTTGTGTTTTACATGACCCGACCCGAACCGACCCGATACGAACCGATTTTTTTACTTATACACCTAGGGGCCTAAAATTTTTAAAAATGTTTCGCACCCCCATGGAAAAATTCCTGGGTCCGCCACTGGTCATGTGCAATGCACATGAGGGTACAATGGTCTTTTTCCCTCTTAACCCTTTTTATTTTCCAATTTATAACCCTCACCAACCCCTCAATTCACCTTTATAAAAAATCCAGCATACTAGGTTCTTGACGCCATTGCTTCTCTTGTCCTTCACCCATCTTGATATGTTGGTTTCTCCATTATACCCTCCCTCAGCCGATTTTCCCTCTTTTTTAGTTGAATGCTGATGCCAAATCCCCCATACAAAGAAGAGATTCCGATCAATACTGATTATATTTTCCCTCTTCAACAACAGAACATCGATTCCTCTGCAACCCTATTTGCAATTCGCTCGCTCGGATTTTCGTCATCAAATATGCAATTAGGTAAGCAATTGATTGATAATCTAACTTTGTTTTCAATTAATTGGATTATAGTAGAATGTTCATCTTTGAAACTCCAATTTGCAGTTTCATTTGTTTTCTTTCAACATTCGGTGTTGATTGGTATGTGTGTTTTTATGGAATTGCTAATTGAATGAATGATGAACTCACAAGAATCTGTTTTTTTTTTACCTGCTCGATTGCTTCCTGATCTTCAAGGTAAGCTTCAGCACCACGATCAAGAGGAGCAATGGCGTTAAGAAGCCCGAGAAAAAAGAAACATTGGCTCTCCATTTTAAGATGGGTGATTGTGTTAGTATGCTGCTGCCCGCCGGTGGTGGGTTTCGTCGGAAAACTTACACCGGAGAGGAAGGAGTGAGGGTGGAAGAGTTGAGGGAGGCGGTGAGGGGTGGTGGTTACGGTGGTTGAGGGAGTGGATAACGATGAATTGAGGGGTTGGTGAGGGTTATAAATGGGGAAATGGAAGTGGTTAAGAGGGAAAAAGACCATTGTACCCTCATGTGCATTACACATGACAAGAATTAACTGAGATTTCTAACCAGGTTTGGTCTAAAGGACAAAACGTGTAAGATTTTAGAAGGTTAAAGACACCGCCAGCAAACTTTTAACCAAAAAATCAACGTCTACAATTTGATCTAAACATAAAAGACAAAACTTGTAATTTACTCTAGATTATCATTAGTTAAATAACCTTTTAAACTTCCCGCACATCATTCTTTCATATAAATCCCTAAATCTCTTAATTGTTCATTCGTCTTCCCCATGCAAATCATCTAGGGTTTACTCTCAACCAACCAGAGGGTGTCGCACTTACTCAGACCACCGTCGCACTTTTCCACCGGAGACACCACCGATCTCTTACAGACCCCGTCGCAGCCATGGTACCGTCATCTTTCTATTCTCGATATTCGTTTTTTCCTGTTACACTCATCTGTTAGTTGTTTGAATCATCTTGTGCTCTTATTACTATGGTTTGGATCTATGTTAATGAACTTTATGTTTATCATTATTATGTGTTAAACACAGCACAATAGCTACAGTGTTTTCTTTTATCTTTTCTTACTTTTTTTCCTTTTCTATTTTGTCTTTTTTAGGTTTTTGTTTTTTCTTTTTTAGGTTTTAATCGCAGCCGTTATTGTACAGGTAATGAAACTAACCGGGTGATACCGACTGAACAATGTCGATACTGCCATATTGGTATCGGTATTTGTTTTTATTTATTGTTCGGTCGGTATCACCCGGTTTGTGTCATTACCTTTACAATAACTGCTGCGATTAAAACCTAAAAAAGAAAAAAAAACCCTAAAAAAGACAAAATAGAAAAGGAAAAAAGTAAGAAAAGACAAAAGAAAACACTGTAGCTATTGTGCTGTGTTTTAGTACATATTTATAACTATAATTATAATTATATTTATAATTTGGTGACTGTATTATAATTATATTTGTAAAAAGCACTTGTATATTCATTAAGTTATAGGTTATAGTTGATTTTGTTGGTTTGAAATTTTGATGATGTATGTATGGTTGATACCAGGACACTGAAAGGGATAGCAAGAAGGGAACACCTGACCGCCACCATACCAAAATGAGAATGCCCAGACCTGATGATTTCTTATTCTGGGGGAAGCGGAAAAATCAAAACATGTCGGTTAAGGATGCTGGTGTCATTTCTTATGCATTGTCCAGCATGCAGAAGTTTACCAATGATGGGAGTTTTATGCAACAGTTTAAGTCTCAGCAGCAGCAGCAAGAAAAGCAAAATGATGACTCATGTACAGATCGTAACACGCACATAATGCCTGATGTATCCAAATCTAAAGAGCCGTTATCAAGTACAGCAGACGTAAAGCCTGCACTCAGTGCAAATCAGTTGGCTGCTAAAGCTATGCAGCTGCGTTTGAAAGGAAAGCATGATGAAGCTGACAAACTTCTGGTTAGTTTTCCGGTCGCTCCTGTCCAGCTGTCCTACTCTTATTTGCTTTTTAAATTTTAGTTGCAAGCAAGCAAAAAGTTTTGGTAAATTCGTTTTTTTGGAAAGAAACAAACTGAAAAACATGGTGTTTGAAAATTTGCGTACTCACAATCTAGTGAAACAGATCAATGACAAACTTGATTAACACCATGAACCGACCTCCTTGATCTTAATTTAAAAGAGATGAACATAGGCACATTGTTTGCAAGTAAACATTAAGGTTGCTGTTAAGTTTAGTCACTGTTGTCAATAGCGAATATAGCGTTTGCTATCACCATAGTTGTCGATAGCGAATAGCGACAGATAGCGACAAGGCACCTATAGGCTACGTAGTGAATAGCGACAAATAGTGGTCGCTATTTTATAAATAGCGATTACACTAGAAAAAGACTTTTGAAAATACTAGCATTCCGAGCTCCCCAGGGGTTAGGGAGTCTTCCCCCAAGTTCGGAAACAGCGAAACTCCGCAGCTACAGACAAGACGGCTATAAGGACTCGCCCTTAAAAGAGGGGGAGGGGGTTCGGGGGAGGGGGAGATGAAATCTCACCACTCCAACCGGGAAATCCCTCCGAAAACTCCGGGCGGCTAACCTCTAGTGACTTTGTCCCAAGAGACAGCCTTGCCAAACGACCGATGGTTCTCCACATATATTTATATTACATCAAAATACTCTTGTATATATGTTATTTTACATGTATATTTAACAAAAACTAATAGTTAGTCACTGTTCATAGTGAAGCGACCATATCTCGCAACCTGATAATTAGCGACTCTATAGCGTGAATATAGCAGAATTTTAGTTTTTTATTTATTTTTTGCTTTAATATACAATAGCGATGCCCATTTGGGTTTTTTTTTAGTATAACTATTTATTATAAATAGCCTGTTTAGATTAAAAATATAGCGTATTTTGATAAATATGCCTATAAAATATTTCTAAATTTTTTTTCTAGTGTATAGCTAAACATGAAATAGCGGAAATAGCTCCTGCTATCGCTATCGTCTGCTATTTGCTATTGACAACTATGAGTTTAGTTGAGAATTATGAGGATGCATCAAAATATTCCAAAATCCATATATTAAATTTTAAGTTGTATTTGATATAAATAAAAAATATAGCAGTTGCGGAGATTATTGTTTATATCTTATTGTAAGAGTTCTGTATATAACTTTGTTAGAAGTTAAGACCTAAACTTTTATCTTGCACCGTGAAAATACTTTTGTAATTACTTTGTTATTTCAGAAATAATTTGTAATTACTTTGTTATTTCAGAAACGCAAAGCAGATACCACCAACAGAACGATTTCAGAGGGTGATGTAACCACAAGCAGGTAATTCTTTTCTCGAGCAACTGAAACTGGCTTGTATTTGCCATAGTTTTATCCCGAATCATTATATATGAAAAAAAAAACAAAGAATATTGTTTTGAAAATCTTTCTCTGCTTTGAGCGTCATATACTTGATTTTGTTGGTCAGTTGACATGGTTTCTTTTGCTGTATAGGTATATAATGCACGGCTTAAAAACACGTGAAAAGAAGAAAGAGGAAGACGCGGACATGCATGTAGCACGTTCAATAATGCAAAACAGAAAGTTTAGTATATCTGGTCAGGCGGATGATGAATATGATTATGATGACGGACCTAAGAAAAAGAAACGAGGTAAAGGCGACAATGGTGCTCCTAAGTCAACCGGAAATACCCGTTTTGAAAAAGGCATATTAACCCAGAAAGAACGCTGCAACTTTTGTTTTGAAAATCCTAAGAGGCCACGTCATCTAGTTGTAGCAATCGCCAATTTCACATATTTAATGTTACCTCCGTGGCAGCCTGTTGTACCAGGACATTGTTGCATATTGCCCATGCAGGTTAGTTTTTGTCACACTCAACTTTCTTATAGAGTAAAGTACACAGATGGTCCCTTTGGTTTACCAAAATTTGAATTTTGTGCCTAGCTTTTCAAAAGTACATGGATGGTCCCTGCGGTTTGTACTTTGTAACACATTTAGTCTCCACACAACAAATTAAAGGTCATAGCATGTCCAAGTTAGAGACTAAATGCATTACAAAGTGTAAACAACAGGGACCATTTGTGTACTTTTGGAAAAAAGCTGGGGACTAAGTACGATACAAAGTACAAACCACAGGGACCATTTGTGTACTTTTGGAAAGCTAGGGACCAAATTGAAAATTTTGGTAAACCAGAGGGACCATCTGTGTACTTTACTTTTTCTTTTATTTACACTCTGGATTAATGTTGAGTGGTATTGTAATTTTTTTTTTTATGTAGCATGAGTTGGCAACGAGAAGTGTGGATGATAACGTGTGGGACGAGATACGCAACTTCAAGAAGTGTCTTCTAATGATGTTTGCGAAACAAGAGAAGGAGGTCGTATTTCTTGAAACGGTGATGGGGCTCGCAAAGCAGAGCCGACATTGTATGATAGAATGCATACCTTTGCCTCCAGATGGTGGTAAACAGGCCGCTCTTTATTTTAAGAAGGTTTGTCCACTGTTTTCGTTTATTTCTGAAGTTACTTTCCTGAACATGGAATACGAGTACAAAGTGACATTATTATTAGCGTAAATTGCATTTTACGTCCTTTAAGTTTCAGCAAAATTTCAAACGTTGTCCTTTAACTAACGAAATTACAGCGAATGTCCTTTATGTTCTAATTTCTTTACAGGCGGTGTCCTTTCTCCCTAAAAAATTTCAAAAATAAAGGACAACCGCAATTAAAAATAAAGGACAACTGTTGTAAAGAAATTACAACATAAAGGACATATGTTGTAATTTCGTTAGTTAAAGGACAGTGCCTGAAATTTTGCCGAAACTTAAAGGACGTAAAATGCAATTTACCCTTATTATTAAATGTATTTTTTTATTCTAATTTTAAACCGGTTGGTGGGTAGACCTTTTGAGTCAAATGGGCTAAACAGGTCAACTTAAACATGTTAGATATGACAACCCAAAACCTGATTAATTTGCATACTGATGAAAGATTACAATAGTCTTTTGGATTTTTCATGAATGAACCAAAGAAGACAATGAGGATATTTGTTATTGTTTGCAGGCAATTGATGAAGCCGAAGATGAATGGAGCCAACACAATGCCAAGAAATTAATCGACACAAGTGTAAAAGGGTTGCGACACTCGATACCAGAAGACTTTCCATACTTCCATGTGGAGTTTGGTTTGAAGAAAGGGTTTGTTCACGTTATCGATGATGAATCGCAGTTCAAGAGCAATTTTGGTGTGAATGTTATAAGGGGTATGCTTCAGTTGCCTGCAGAAGACATGCACCGACGCAACAAATACGACTCTATCGACACCCAGAAAGAAGCTGTCGCGAATTTTACTCGAGATTGGGAGCCTTTTGACTGGACCAAGCAACTCGATTAGTATACATTCTATCTTATCTTGTTTCTTTATTACTTTACCATTATTGTATGTGCTTTCTGTTTGTAGACGAACAAGCAAATAATTTTCATCACTTGTTAACTAAACAGACGTTGATTGGAGACTTGGTTCGGCTGTCGGAATCTTCAAACCAAGGTATGACAAGTAAGGATCATCTCGGTTGGGATCTCTGGCCATGAACCCTGAGGTACTTCTCAACTCGCGAGCGAGGATTGGTTGGCGCTCGGTTTTCACTTTGATCAACTTATCTCGCGCCTAAAATGCGCATGTTTGCTCTCAGAGGTGATATAACAAATTTCAGTTATAAATGTTTTTAAACTGAAATGTAACATGTGGCTAATGGCTAACTCTATATGTCACCCTTTATCTTGATGGTTTAGATGTTGATAAACGACTTTAGATATGTATATAAATTAATTGATGCATATAACTACTTGCAGACCTTATATAATGTTTTCAACATGTGTGTAATACGTAAAGCTAGCCCTAAGTTATCACTCTTTGTTATTATGAAAGAGGATATCTAAATACCTCAAGGGTATGATTAACATGGCCTTTGGTATTCGAACACTCCGTATTTTGATCTTATGGTATTTTTAAAAGGCTATGTAGGATGTGCTCTCAATAGGATGTCCACAACAAGTTGTTGTCAACTGTAAGGTGGGAGGCTTCTCTCATGGCAAAGTAAGAAGTATACAATAGTATCAACCTCAAGTGTCGAAGTTGAGTACATTACCGGAGGGAGTTGCTATGCACAAATGTTATGGATGCATAATGAGCTAAGAGATATGGAATTGAGTTTTATAGTATCCCAATCATGGTGGACAACACAAGTGCAATCTCCATCATAAAGAACTATGTCCAACACTCCAAGACCAAACATATCTCCATCATAAAGAACTATGTTCCAACACTCCAAGACCAAACATATTGACATCATGTATGACTGTTGTAATAGATGTTGAACAAAGTGAAATTGAGTATCATTTTAGTCCTATTGATACCCATTTAGCAAACCTTTCACAAAGGCCTTTGACCCTACAAGTTAAATTTTTGTATTCAACACAAACTCATGTTCCTATTAATACTATATAAGTTGACGGAAGTAAGTCATGTTCCTGTTGGATATTATGTTCAATTGTCGATTAAAATTCAATGTTGCCGTCAAGGTACGACCCAAAGAGTTACACTTTGGGCAACGAACATTTAACGGTGTTTTAATCGTTAACCACCGGATCACGAAATAATAAGCGTAATAAAAGAAACAGGTAATTATTTAGAATAATTACGGAGAGCCGGATTAATATTATAATTAATTTGTTAATTATAATTAATATCAGATAATTGTTATAATTATAAGATAATTATGCAGAGTTGTAATTTGATTATTATTATTATCTAAGTTTAAAAATTAAGATATATGTATATCTTCAATTAAAAGACTTAGATAACTAATCTTCATATAGATATAAAAGAAACATGTATCTTGGAATTTGAGTTAGATCACAATTCATCTTCTGTTCGTTGGTTGATAAAGAAAATCCTAAACAAATAGGATTCCTTTTTTTTAGTCAAGATATGACTCTTAATTGAAGATATATGATATATAGTTTTATACGATTCTGTTCACGAAGTTTTTTTTGGGGGGATCGGCTGTCGCAAAAGAAAAACAAGAAAGAGGAGCTCCTAATTTATCATAATTCTTTAAGTTCGTGTTTCTTCAATTACGCAAAAAGGTAAGTAAAGTTTCGAACTTTATTTTCTTTATATTAAGGTTTCGTTTGAAATCGTTTCAAACGAACAAATATGATTTCGTGGTCAACGATCATCTAGCCAGATCGTTCGTTGAACCAAGGTGTCTTTCTTGGATGTCACGATTCTTTAATTTTATTATAACCTATTTTGATTGTAAAGAGATCACTGGTGGAAACGGTTTAGAACCGAACCTCGTGTACATGTTTTCCGCTGCGTTCAGTTTGTTTGACAAATTGACTAAAATTATTTTCTAAAAGTTACACGAAATTTCCTACAGTGGTATCAGAGCCACCTTACAAATCAAAGTAGGTTAATGTGTTTATAGATCTATAAAATAGTTATAGAATTGCATGCTTAAAATCGAGTAGATTTGGCATAGGAACCTGTCACATACAACAGTTATAGGCAAGTTTGTATTAAGGCCAAAACTAACACTTGTCAAAGTCTTCTTTGAAATAATTTTTGGCCTTAACCTATTTCGTTTAGCTTAATGATCGTACTATGTAAATCCGGGTTTAGAATTTTTTTTATAACACGCGTACTAAATTAGTTTTTTAGCTACGCGGTTAAATAAATTAAAAAGTTGGAAATATTGAAATAATGATTTTAATATCAAAGCGATATATTTTTTTTATTAAAAAAATCAGAACTCATTAAATTTTTCCTTACCGGAAATTTAAAGAAACAAAAAAAAGGAAGTTCTTTTTAGGATTGGATCCAAGATTAAGTGGGAGCACAAAAGGGTTTGTGCTACACTTAATGGGCTCGGTTCACGTTCTTGGGCTCGAACGAACCGAACATATTATGAACCCAGAATTGCATATTTATTTATTTATTTTGCGTTTTGCCATGAGATGTTTATTACGCCATAAAATTAATAACTAATACACGATCATTAAAACGACAATTTTAATAAAAGGTTTATTAAGTATTGGATAGGTAATTAAAATAAACAGTTTATTTTAAAATACAAAAAATTAAAATTGGTTTTTCAAAAATTAAAAGTTAATTTGAAAACCGTAATTAATAAACGTTATTAATTAAAATAAATTTGCGACACGACCAACTTAGATTAAATAGGGTATTTAAAATTAATCGGTCGACTGATTGAAAGGTGTTTCAAATCGTCACAAATTAAAACACAAAATTGATTTTTACAATGGAATTGTATAGCCTATGTTCATGCCATAGGCCGTATAAGTATTTTAAAACGACCCGAACTGGTAATTTTAAAATATAACCTAAACTAAAATCGATATTCTACGCCACCCTAAATTAAGAACACCCGAACTGATCTATCCGAACCCCTGGTGCTAGTGTTTACCCTGCATCCATGCCAACGGTTTTGGTTAGGGGTAGTTCCGCGATTTCCATGCTTACATGGGCCGGGCTATAGTTCTGATTTGAGGACAAATATCACTTTTGCGACACGAGAGCAAATGTTAGTGTTTACCCTGCATTTGTTTTCTACGGTTGTGAAAGTGGGCGTAGTTGGGGTTAACGTACCAATGCTTGACAACACTCGTCATGCGACCCCAAACAGAGAATTGTGTAGTTGACACAATTGGTGATCGTCACCTACCCTTCAATCTATGCCAGTGAAGAGTGCTAAGTCCATTCACTGAGTTATGGGGAGATGGGATCTCATCCTAATTCCTAAAATTTTGTAAATCTTGGGTCAAAATTGAATTAGATTAATGCATGAAAATTACTAATAAAATTTTCCTCTAAATTCTATAGATGTCTACAAACAATTCTGATAACACCAAATTCTCGCTTAAGTCCATCCTTGAAAATGCTAAACTTGATAATTCTAACTTCATGGATTGGTACTGCAACCTGAAAATTGTTCTCAGGGCGGAGAAAAAGGCTTATGTCCTTGAAGGACCAATTCCCGAAGCACCTGCTGCTAATACGGGTGCAGCCCGTAGGACATGGGAAAAACATGTCGATGATTCCCAAGATGTGACATGTCTTATGCTTGCTATGATGATTCCAGAACTTCAGAAGAATCTGGAAAACTTGGGAGCATATGAGATGAGTGAGCAGCTGAAAAACATGTTTCAGCAGCAAGCTCGTCATGAGCGTTTTGAGGTGATGAGATCTCTCATTACATGTCGCATGCAGGAAGGTACTTCGGTCAGTTCTCATGTACTGAAAATGAAGTCTTTCGTTGATCAATTGGAGCGTCTGAACCCACCCCTTAGTAATGAGTTAGCTACGGATGTGATCCTTAACTCACTACCCAATTCATATCATCAGTTCGTTTTGAACTATAACATGAATGGGTGGGAAAGAACGATCCCAGAGTTGCATCAGATGCTAAAAACTGCTGAGACAAACATCCCAACTAAGGGCAATCCAGTGCTGGCGATCAGGGAAGAAAGAATTACCAAGAAGAAGCAATCCAAGGGAAAAGGCAAGGCGAGTAAGCAAGACAAGGGCAAAGGCAAAAAGGTTGCCACTCCAAAGGCAAAGCCTCATAAAGATGCCAAGTTTTTTCACTGTGATGAGATCGGGCATTGGAAGAGGAATTGTCCCAAGTACCTGGCTGAGTTGAAGCTTAAGAAGCTGCAAATAGGAGAATCCTCAGGTATACATGTTATTGATCTATTTTCTTTTTCGAGCAAGTCTTGGGTGTTTGACACTGGATGTGGTTTTCACATTTGTAATGATTTGCAGGGACTAAAAAGGATTAGAAAGCTGAAGCAGGGTGACTTAGAGCTGCACGTTGGGAACGGGCAGAATGTTGCTGTGAAGGCAGTTGGAGAATTTATTCTTGAATTACCTTCTGGATTGTTTATTACTTTAGACAATGTTTTTTATGTTCCTAGTTTGACTAAGAATTGTTGGTGCAGTCATCTGTCGACTACGTCTAATGTCGAGTCTAGGTCTCGTTACGGATCCGATCGGGCATGACATCACGAGTGACATCACCAAAGTGACATCACAAGTGATGTCATGTATCAATATATGGCCGATTATATTCTTATTCTAATCAATCAAAATGTCAATTTCAAGCCTTGTGTTGATTGGACCAAATGGAGGTCCAATGAGGATTCACCTATTAAATGGCCAATGAAATCAAACTTCACAAGATGACAAAAGGATGATACGGCAACATGGGGTTCGCTTATATGACAAATTGTGGAACCGCCTTTTTGGATAATGTTGGAACCGTGTTTTTGTCAACAGGTGGAATCGCCTTTACGGTAACTGTTGGAACCGCCTTTGTGGCATGTCACTATGAGCGGTTCCTAACTAGTATAAATAGGTTCATTGTTGATTTCATTTGTAACGTTGTTCAGATTTGCTACCGAGGTGCTGCCGGTATTTCCTCTAACTGTAAACATTGTAAAATCAATATACAAGAGGATTAAAGTGTGATACAAGCTGTGTATATGTCCGTTTCTTTGTTTCCGCCGCTGAAACGGATTTGAGCTCTTCCGAACGACTCGTTTAGGTCGAAATCCGATCCTACAATTGGTATCAGAGCCAAGGAGGAGGAGATCTCGCATATACAGCTCGTGTTCATCATTTTTTCTGCTTCTACACCTTTCTTTTTCGAAAAACGCAACTTTTTACGGTCAAAATCGCTCCAAATTCTCACAATATGTGCGGAATCATGATTTAACAAAACCTGGATATTTTCAGACCTTAATTCGGCTTAAATTTGATTAAAATTGAATTTTTGCTTAAAAGCGGTTCGTGTTTGCTGACATCACTTCTGGAACCGCTCGAAAATACTGTCTGGAACCGCTCGAAAATACATGTTAGGATCGCTCTTTTGGTAAAACATCCAGGATCGCTCCAAATTTTCTCTTAGGATCGCTCAAAATTGTACTGCATGGCTCGCTCATAAAGTCAATCGTTGAACCGCTTTTGTGAAAACATATGAACCGCTGATAAGACTTCTTATGAATCGCTCATAAAGTCATCACAGTGAATCGCTTATATGTCAGATGACAGGACCGCTCAAAGTGATTGGGGACCGCTTATTGATCATTTACGTGGACCGTTTATGTGACAAGTGTGGATCGCTCAAACAGTTCAATTTTGGTCCGCCTATATGACCTGCTTTTGAGACCTTGTCTGGATCGCCTTTATTGCACCGTCCAAAATTGCACATGATAGCAAATAGTCCACCGCCTTTTTGTCTTTAGTGAAGGCACAAATCCAAACACTGTCACCGTCCCATATTGCATGATTCACCGCCCCATTTATTTTCTTTTGCCCAATCAAAGCTATTCACCGCCCAATCCACTTATTCTTGTCACCCATTTCCTATAATTGTTCCACCGCCCATTACCTAAGCTTGACCCAATAAGAGCTTTTGATAAAAGCCCATCATTGATTGTTGTCGGCCACTCAGTGTCAAGTATTAAAAAAAATATTATTTGTTGATTGCTGTTAGGTCACCGCCCACAAAGACATCGGCCCTATAAACTCTTGTTATCACCGTTCCACTTGTTACATGTATTAATTGTGCCGTCCACATTCATATAATTGTTTAGTGAATGGATTAGAAGTTGGTCAAATCATTTGGTTTGAATGTGAATGGATTTTTAATTGGCAAAATTGTAAGTGTGAAGTTTTTTTTTAATCAGTAACTAGTTAGTTTGGTCATCTTATGTGTTTGAGTCATTAAATCCGTGTATTACTATGTTATTTGTTTGATAGTTGTATTGTAAAGTTGTCAGGTCGAGTGGTTTGAGTTTTTGGTGTCTATCAGTTCACACAAAAGACAATTCAAGTTTGCACGGATTGATCAAGATTGTTTGAATAGTCAGTTTGTTTAGTGTGGTCAGTTAGAGTGAAATTGTCAGTTTGTACGGTTCGGAGTTCAAAGGTTTCAAAGGGTTAAGTCAATTGATTCGGGTTCTAGAAGTCCGCACAGTTGGTCAACGTTCAGTCCACACAGAAAAAATCATCAGTTCAAGTACCTGCTTGTTTCTATTGAATTGATAAGTCTTTAAACTGATTGTGTTTTTGTTTGTGTGTTGTTCAGGTATTGCCCGAAGTATTATCTGATTCTTGAAGCATGGATTCGGAGTTTTACAACGCGTTCGCTACAACTCCTGCTAGCCCGACCGACATTGCTAAGAACATGACAATGGAGAATGAAACCGGAACGATGCAAAAACCCCCGAAATTGATGGGGATTGAAGATTATCACGGATGGAAGAAACGTTTCGAGAATTGGGTGCAGGCGAATCATCTAAAAGCCTGGGAAAGCATCGAAACTGAATATGAGAGGCCAAAGAATTCAGTGGGTCTTGATAAAATCATTTCAGAGCTTACGGATCAAGAGAAAGAGAGTTATAAAGGAGAGAAAATGATGATCAACTTGTTACAGCAAGCAGTAAAGGAAGATATATTTGTGTTGCTTCAACATGATGACAGTGCGTATTCTATCTGGGAAGCTCTTAAGAAGAAGTTTGAGGGTAGTACTGAGATGTTACAGAGTAAAGCAGCTTTACTAAAGAAAGAGTTTGAATTGTTTACTTGCATGCCTGGTGAAACAACAAAGACTCTTATTGAAAGATACTGTCATCTCGTACGCACTATGACATTATTAAAGATTACAAAAACTCCAGCTGAATGGGTTGAAAAGCTTGCTGATGCGTTACCGCAAAAGGAATGGGGCACATATCTGATGATATTGAAGAATTCCAGACAGTTTAGCAGGCTATCGATTGCACAGTTTATAGAGAAGTTGGAGGCACAGGATCTAGAGCAGCAGAAAATAGCCAGAATGAACAGTTCTACTCATCAGCAGGATATCAAATTGTACTATAAAGGAAATGTTCAAACTGCTGAAGCCAGTCCAAAGATACAAACCGCTTTTAGTGCTGGAAATCAATCTGAACCAAGCAGTCAAGGATCTGTAAACACTAGTGGGTTTTCAACGGTGAATCCTCCAAGTGCTCAAAATACATCAGTCGGAAATGGGCATCTGTTACAATGCAATGTGGCTCTACATCTTCAAAACGGACAGAATTATTCTGAAGAAGTTGTAAAGAGTCATATGGGATTGCTGGTCACTGCATTGGAAGCTTATGAAGGGTTGATTGCCGGAAGAATTGGCAATCCAATGCTGACAAAAGAAGACTATGACCAGATTGATGCAGAGGAGCTAGAATTGATGGACATCAAGTGGGCCTTGGCGAGTGTTTTGAGGAGAGCTGAAAAGTTTAGATTGGTTACAGGGAGAAATGATTTCTTGGATGCAAACCTTTCTAACTTAGGATTTGATAAATCTAAAGTTGTTTGCTTTCGTTGCAGGGAGAAAGGCCACTTTAAACGAGAGTGCAAGAATCAGCAGCCAAGAGGAGAAAAGGAATCGTCTGGGAAAGATGATTATTATAGGAAGACCATTTATCAGCAAATCACTCATCAACCGCATCAACAAAGAGAACCTCAAACGGCACATGGAAGAATGATCGAGGATGCAAACAAGAAAGCTTATTTTGGTATTGCTGATCAAGATGATGAGAAAATGGCTGAAGGATTTAGCTGGGACAAATATATCCCAGCTGATTCAAATGTTAAAGCGTTCATTGCACACATTATTCAAAAGCCAGAAATGCTGAAGGAATGGATGGAAGTGTTATCTGATGAAGAGAAGAGTGAAGATGAAAGATCTGTATCTTCTGAAAATAGTTCATCAGAAACAAGTGATAGTGATGAAGAGATTGAACAGATTAATATTGGCAAAGCTCACTTATCTTCTGATAGTTTTGAATTTTATTTTTCAGAAAAACTGAAGAGACTGAAAGAGAAGAAAGCTGCAAAGGAGATAAAAGAAGTCAAAGTGATTGAGAAGATTGTGGAGGTTGAAAAAAGAGTTGAAGTTGAGAAGATCGTTGAAGTCACAAAACCCTGTCTTAAATGTTTAGAGTCGTGTAAACAATGTATAGAGAAAGACGAGAGGTTTAGCGAGCTAGAAAAGCTGAAAGAACAGTTGTTGTTTGATGTAAAAAACTTGAAAAAGTCGTATGATGTTTTGAATAGGCATGTGAATGGTCTGGAGAAGACTAACTCTGAAAGAGAGAAAGCTTTGAAGATGCTAAATGCAACAATGATGATAAAGCAAAAAGAGATCAACATGTACATAGAAGAATGTGCAAAGTTGAAGAAAGAGTTGGAGAATGAAGCAGCAGAGAATGAAAGAATCAGAAGATTGCTGCAAAGTTACAAAGGTTGTGACTACGTAATGGATAGAATTTATCTAACAGTTGAAGGTTTTGAGGCGTTTAAAGATGAACAGCCAAAGAAGAAGAAAGATATTGGTAAGAAACAGGGCGTCTGTTATAATAAGTGTCCGCCTCCGATTTGGGAAGGGTATTCGCCTAGAAAACCTAACGAGGAAGAACTAAAACAGGCAGTCAATATTAAACTAGAATCCGAGATAACCGATGTTTTACCGGACAATATTGACATCACGTTCACAGCGTCCGACACAGATCATGAGTCCGAACTGATAAAACGAGTGGTCGATCAGGTGTTGGATAAGGATGAGGAGTCAGAGTCAAAGTCCGAGTCCGAAAGTTCGTGTCAGACAGTCAGGAGTTCGAGTTCGTCCGAAAAGAGTTCGAATTCATCGGGAAAACGGGTTTATAGTAAAGAATTTTTGCTATCAAAATCTAATTTGAATGATGAAACGTTTGAAGTTGCATATACTTTGAATGGTTCTGACAAATTATATTTTGATAAAGAGTTTCCAATAAGAGGTGTTAAACCAGAAATGATTAAAAAGGTTTTCAAACTAACAGAAATCAATATTTCTGAAATAAAAGATGAAAATCTTATTGTAAAACCTAAATTTTACACCTCAAGAGTTCAACAACGACTAAACAAGAAAAAAGGTTACAATTCTGGTTCGGGTTTTCAAAAGAAACCAAACCAAAATCGTAGCTACAAAAAGAAAGGTCTTGGTTTTACTCCACCAGAAAACTATAAAAATGGAAAATTTTCTAAAAATACAAAATTTGTTTCAGGAACAAGCTCGGAAGAGGAAGCAAAAAAGTCCATTCTGGAAACAATCTAACCAAGAATTTCTAGCCGAGAAGAGAAAGAATGGAGCTTACGTGAAGAAAGAAACCAGAACCTGTTTCCGATGCAATGAAGCCGGTCACATTGCATGGAACTGTCCAAAAGCGACGAATACAAAACAGGGAGTTTCTGGAAAATTGAAACAAGTTGTAGTTGATAAAACCGAACCTCCAACTGAACAATTTAAAGTTTTCAAAAATTCAACATTTGAAGTTGGTGAATGTTCGAAGAGATTTTACAGGCGAAGTGTGAAACTTGACAACCAAAAATGGGTTGTTAAGAAATCTGAGGTAAAATCTGGCGATGAATCTGATTCCACAAAATCAGAGGAGCCACAGTTTGATGAGAGTGATCAAAACTCAGTTCCTTCAATGGATGACGAGAACTTTCCACCATTAAGGAGTGAGAATTTTAAAAGAAAAGTTGGAAAGACTGAAGTCTCAAATCAGAATTATTCTGAAAAGGATAATTTTGATGTTGAGAAAGCTTTTAACAGGAATGTAAAGAAAATTTTCAGTAAAATGGTTGACGGGAAAGTGAAAGGGGTAAAAGACTTCTACGCTACAAAGAAAACAACTTACACCCCAACAAAATCTGAATTGAAAACACCCAAGGCTGGTCAGGCTTGGGTGGACATTTTCTTTGCTTGAAAAACCTGACTTGCCGGAGATCCCAAGTTTGTAATCGTGGATCAGGAATCGGCATCATTCTGGTATTATGAATTTGTATGAAAAATTCTTAAAATTGTTAAAACTTTACAGGTTGAATGACTACGCCGGAGCTTCCAGGTTGGTAAGTGCGAAGCAGGAATCGGCATCCTGATTGGTAAAATGGTGTTGTAGACGTAACATTCCTACAAGTGGTTATTTTTACAATTGGTTTAGAGATTGCTTGATTGCAAATGGTAAATCAGGGACATTAAGTTGTACTTGATTTACTACATATGGGTGAAAGAGAGACAAGATGATGAACCACATCCCCAATTTTAGTATTGATATACTTACAAGTGGTAAAATCAACCAAACTTATTTTCCGGAACAATCATTTTGATTAAAACAAACTTAAGTGTTTTGAAATCTAAATGAGAAAATAGTTTGTTGATAGTGGGAGTTCTGATTGTTTATGCCAAAGTGAATGGCGAATTGATGCGATTTGATATTAGTTGTCAAGTTTCTGTATAGTTTGTTTTACTTTTTATGTTTCTAGTAGGTAAAAATTTAGAAGTTTTCAAATTTTCTTTAAAATGTGTTTGCATTTTAGGGGGAGTAGGGAAATTTCAGAAAATCCAAAAACATTTGAAAATTTGAAAAAGCCAAAAACATGATAAAATTCAAAAATGAGTTTTGTTGCGAAAAAGAGGAAATGATAGTACATCAGTGGACTATCACAGCATGCTAAAGAAATGTAATGTAAAATGTGATAAACGGTCTCACTGATGATGTGACGATAGGTTTTTGTACATTTAGTAGATTTATTCGGGATATAAACCTAAAATTTCAAACTTGTGAAATTTGTGGGGAACACTACTTGGATATATAGGTAACCCCTGAAATCTCGTTTGAAAGGTCTCGTATTCTGATATACTAGGTGTTAATACTCTATGATGTCTGGGGTATTATTCCGGGACTTCTGCTGAACGGTAGTTCTGACCTAGTCCTTGGCTAATACTTTCCACAAAATGCTTGAAATATAGCATAAAGCCCTCAGTTGATTAGACAATAAAATTGATAATCATCTGTTGTAGCTGAAAAGATCCTCTAAAGGGGACACACTGCTAAGTCGAAGCTGATATCTCTCTGCTGAACGGAAGTTCTGACCTGAGATACCTCAGTTCTCGCATCTTTTGTCACACCCCCCAAAATCCCACCTGCGGAGTACTACCGCTTGGAGGCGTGACTGACCAGGATCCAGCCACCAATCATACTGAACAAGCATATAAATAATCATAAAAGTTTAACCAATACGATTGGTGTTCCAACAAAACCAAGTTTAAGTTGTAAGCGGAAGCATAAGTTTAAAGTTATAACATAAGTTCAAATGTTTTCAAGTAGCACATGGCATGCAGCAATCCGTGTCCCACAACGACTCTCCTCCATGCAAGCTCCAGTTGAGTACCTATGGTCCTGCAAAGCATGTAGTAACGAGTCAACAACTAGTTGAGTGAGTTCACAGTTGGGTGTTCGTTTTAGTTGTTTCGAAAACAATTTCCTTTAGCTGGCATCCTGCCGTGGGGGTTACCCCATAGTTTAAAAACGTGACTTGTTCATTCCCAGTTACTCCGGCATTCCAGCCGTGGGGGCTACCCCGTGTTAGTTATCAGGCATTTCGGCCGTGGGGGCTACCCCATGCGTACACTAGACTCGTTACCATATCGACTGCTGACTGTAGTCATGTTTATGTGCCCTGAAAACCATCAATGTCTATCATCATTGACGTGCCCCAGATCCATTAGTTCACGCCCGTCCTCTGCGGCACGGTGTGAGGTTTGTCAGACCTAAATAGCGCTATCTAACTAAGGACCCGCTCGCCATTGGCCCGGCGATTAAGTCGATACAAAAAGGAGGGACTTCGTGATAGAGTTTTAGTCTAGTACGAGTTATCCGTCCATCCGGACGAGGAATCACATTCCTGAACCATAGCCGTCCTACCCAAGGAGGACGAGGAACCCACGTTCCTTACCCCATTCCCAACCCAGGGAATCCCATGCTTTGTAGAGGGTGTGAACTCACCTTGGTTTGCTCGGCAGTAACACAGAAAAGTTAATCGAATTGCAGGTAATCAATTAGGTCCTATCACAGATATTATTCGTATCAGATTCAAGCCAAGCAGTGCACGAATGTTCAACACGTATTGTTCACAGGTATTGATCATGGCAAGCACGTTTAACATTAACAGCTCACAGTTAACAGTCATACCCTACCCAAAGTCTAAGTATAAAGCCCGAACAGTTGGGCTCGTAGTAGCAGGTCAGCCCAAACAGTACACGCATATACAATTACAGTTCACAGGAGTCCACATATTCGGCCCACTAACTTAGGCCCAAATCATGTAAGTCCAGCCTGCAGTCTCGAGTCGAGATTAGAGATCTCGAGTCGCAACCGGACTCGCAAGCATGGTTTCGAGTCATGCTGTTTGTGTTGATCATAGGTGGTTGCGAGTCGCAACCTATGTCGCAACCGTGGTTTCGGCTGATCATGCTAAGGTCTCGAGTCGCAACGGGACTCGTAACCTGTGTCGCAACCTGTGGTCTCGGCTTGTCATGTTATGGTTGCGAGTCGTAACCAGGTGTTCTCGACTCGCAACTGGTGTCGCAACGTGGGGGTTTCGAGTCGCAACCAGGGGTTCCGACTCCCCAGCAGCTGCTGATCCTTCGCAGATTGTACTATCCAATAGAATTCATGCAGAATTATGTACTATCCACTAAACATGTTTTGTTGTCTATTATTTACTCAAAATGGATCAAACAATGCAGGTTTCAAATATTCAACACCCTTTCATTGCATATTCAAGTTGTTCTTCATATATTCAAACACATTCATCAAGTTCTTCATATATTCATAACACAAACAACCCTTATTCCACCAAATTATGAACAAGCATCAAAACACTTAACATAACACACAAACTCGGTTTTTATACAAATCCGATTACATGACAAGTGCAACCCGGCTTCATGTTCATCAACATAAGTGGTTTGAATCACATTTAGACACAAGATACCATAACCCATCATGCATTATATATCCGGAATCAAGACATATTAACCGATTATCACATTGTACACATTAGAATCATCATATACATCAAGAACATCATGTAAACACTAATATCCAAACACAATAAACATCATATCATTCATTTTATCATTTAACATAACTAACATCAATCCATAAACACCATAAATACTAACCGGTTGGTGAGGTGCGTGTGTGAGTCGATCCAAAGTCCAAATCCGAGAGTTCTTGTGCCAACCGATTGGATCCGAGAGCTTGGAGGTGCGTTTGTGTTTCTAGGGTTTTAGTGAGAGGGAAGTAGGAGAGTGTGTGAGAGTGAGTGTGTATGGTTGCCCAAAGAATGGCAAGGTTTGCTAGAGGTGTGGTATAAATACTAGTTCCCCCAAGGTGCACCCTAATGGGTTTATAAATCGGTTAAGGGGTTTACGGCCCAAATGGCCCAACCGATTACTGTTCACTCGAGACCACATGGTCTCGAGTCGGGTCCTTGTTGTTTCGGTTCATATACAAACACGCATACACATAATATAACATGTAGTTCACATAAGATGTTCACATATATCATTGCACCAAACATGTCAACTAATCACATAACGTACAAACATGTTACATCAAGACATAACGAAAGGTTCTAAATTTCGAGTTGTCACATCATCCCCAAGTTGAAAGAAATTTCGTCCCGAAATTTGATGGCACTCACTGAGGAAGCTAGTTAAGTTGCATGGTTTTCCCGGTTTTCCTGGGGTGTCACATCCACCCCCCGTTGATCTGGAATTTCGTCCCGAAATTCCGTAGCTTCAGCCTCAGTAGTGGTTGTACTGTTTGCAAACAGTTGGGGATACTTTTGTTTCATCCGATCTTCGCGCTCCCAGGTGAACTCTGGGCCGCGACGTGAGTTCCAACGAACTCGAACGAGAGGTATTCTAGTGCTCTTGAGGACCTTAACATCCCGGTCCGTGATTTCGACTGGTTCCTCGACGAATTTCAACTGTTCGTCGATCGTGAGTTCCTTCAGAGGAACTACGTGGGTCTCATCTGACAGACACTTCTTCAGATTCGACACATGGAAAACGTTGTGAACTGCACCGAGTTCCGCTGGTAAGTTCAGTCTGTAGGCCACCTTGCCTATTTTCTCAATGATTTCAAAAGGTCCAACGTATCGTGGGTTGAGTTTGCCTCGTTTACCAAAACGAACCACACCCTTCCAGGGTGAAACCTTGAGTAATACCCGCTCCCCAACCTGGAGCTCAAGTGGTTTCCTGCCCTTATCGGCGTAGGCTTTCTGACGGTCTCGAGCGGCCGCCATGCGTTGTCGTATTTGAGCAATCCGCTCAGTAGTGTCTACCACATGTTCAGGACCAGTGATCTGACTATCCCCCACCTCTGCCCAACAAAGAGATGACTGGCATTTACGTCCGTACAATGCCTCAAACGGAGCAGCTTTAATGCTGGTGTGGTAGCTGTTATTATACGAGAATTCCACGAGTGGCAGATGCCTTTCCCAGCTGTTGCCAAAGTCGATTACACATGCACGTAGCATGTCTTCTAAGGTCTGAATAGTGCGCTCGGATTGCCCGTCCGTCTGTGGGTGATACGCTGTACTCATATCTAGACGTGAGCCAAAAGATTTGTGCATTGCTTGCCACAGTTCCGAAGTAAAACGTGCATCTCGATCAGAGATGATAGAGGTGGGCACCCCGTGCCTCGAAACAACTTCCTTGAGGTATATCTCCGCTAGAGTGGAGAATTTATCTGTTTCCTTAATTGCCAAGAAGTGTGCGGATTTTGTGAGTCGATCCACGATCACCCAGATAGTATCGTTTCCGCGCTGAGATCTAGGTAGGCCAGTAACGAAATCCATGGAAATTTGCTCCCATTTCCATTGTGGTATTTCTGGTTGTTGCAGTAAACCTGAGGGTTTCTGATATTCCGTCTTGACTCGCGCACAAGTCAAACACTTGCTGACGTAAGTTGCTATGTGGGCCTTCATGCTAGGCCACCAATACGTAGTTTTAATATCGTGGTACATCTTGTCCGAACCAGGGTGTACTGAGTAGCGAGATTTGTGCGCTTCGTCCATCACAAGTTCTCGTAAGTCGCCATAGAGTGGGACCCAAATGCGTCCTGTTACATAGTAAGCACCGTCTTCCTTCTGTTCTAAGCGTTGTCTCGACCCGTGTAGGGCTTCGGCCCTTACGTTTTCTGGTTTCAGTGCTTCTATCTGAGCAACTCGTATTTGTGAAGGTAGACTAGAATGGATCGTGAGTTGTAAAGCTCTTACGCGCTTAGGCGCAGTGTCCTTCCGACTGAGGGCGTCAGCCACAACATTGGCCTTGCCCGGGTGATACTTGATAGAGCACTCATAGTCATTCAGTAATTCGACCCATCGTCGTTGCCGCATATTCAGTTCCTTCTGCTTGAATATGTGCTCTAGGCTCCTGTGGTCAGTGTAGATTGCGCACTTGGTTCCGTACAGGTAATGCCGCCATAACTTAAGTGCGAAGACAACAGCTCCCAGCTCTAAATCATGCGTAGTGTAGTTCTTCTCGTGAACTTTGAGTTGTCGTGAGGCGTAAGCTATAACCTTATCTCGTTGCATCAATACACAACCAAGACCTTGAATTGATGCATCACAGTAAACCACAAAATCTTCTGTGCCCTCTGGCAGTGAAAGGATAGGTGCACTACAAAGTCTATCCTTTAGATGCTGAAAAGCTAACTCTTGTGCATTTCCCCAATGATAGACAACGCCTTTCTGTGTTAACAAGGTGAGAGGCTGCGCGATCTTTGAAAAATCCTTAATGAATCTCCTGTAGTAACCTGCCAATCCCAAGAATTGGCGAATTTCCTTTGGTGTACGAGGCGCAGGCCAGTTCTTAATAGAGTCCACTTTGGATGGATCAACGTGAATCCCATCCTTGTTTACCACGTGCCCTAGGAAATGGACCTCTCGAAGCCAGAAGTCGCATTTCGAGAATTTCGCGTAAAGCTGTTCTGTTCGAAGGAGTTCCAAAATAAGCCGTAGATGCTGTGCGTGCTCCTCTTTACTCTTAGAATAGATCAGGATGTCGTCGATGAAGACTATAACAAACTTGTCCAGGTAAGGCTTGCACACTCGGTTCATCAAATCGATGAAGACTGCGGGTGCGTTCGTCAGCCCAAACGGCATGACCAAAAACTCATAGTGCCCATATCGAGTTCTAAAGGCTGTCTTAGAGACATCCTCTTCCCGAACTCTCAGCTGGTGATATCCCGATCTCAGGTCGATCTTTGAATAGTAGCTCGACCCCTGCAACTGGTCGAACAAGTCGTCAATGCGTGGTAGAGGATAACGGTTCTTCACAGTCACCTTGTTGAGTTCACGATAGTCGATACACATTCTGAAGGTACCGTCCTTCTTCTTCACAAATAGTACTGGAGCTCCCCAAGGCGATGAGCTAGGACGAATAAAACCTTTATCCAGGAGTTCTTGTAGTTGTGTAGAGAGTTCTTCCAACTCTGATGGAGCTAAACGATAAGGTGCACGAGCTATAGGCGTAGCTCCAGGAGCTAGTTCAATCTGAAACTCGACTTGGCGATGGGGCGGAAGACCAGGTAATTCCTCAGGGAATACCTCAGGATAGTCACGTACAACTGGAAAATCTTCTAGCTTCTTCTCTTCCTTTGTGGTATCAGTAACTAGAGCCAAAATCGCAGTGTGGCCCTTTTGCAAGCACTTCTGGGCCTTAAGAAGAGAGATGACGTTCTCAACAGCACTTCTCTTGTCGCCACGAATCATGAGAGGTTCACTACCTAAACCAGGAATACGAACGATCTTCTCGTTGCAAAGAATCTCTACTCGGTGTTGGGATAACCAATCCATCCCAATGACAACGTCGAAACTACCCAAGACGATAGGAATAAGGTCAATAAAGAAGGTCTGGTTAGCGAGGATAAGTTTGCAACCTTTGACTACGTGCGAGGCTTCCAAGCTCTTACCATTGGCTAGCTCTACAGTGTGCTTGTCGCTCAGGGGTGTTGGAATACGCTTAAGCATTTTACTAACTTCTAGTGACACATAGCTAGTATCGGCACCCGAATCAAATAAGACTGTAACATAAAAGTCGTCGAGAAGGAACTTACCCGTCACCACGTTGGGATCATTCCTTGCTTCACCTTGACCAATCACGAACACTCGTCCCCTAGCACCATTGTGGTTGTTTCCATTGTTACCATTCCCCTGATTGTTGTTGTTGTTGTTCTGGTTCAGTTGGGGACAATCCTTCTTGAAGTGGCCTTCAGCTCCACACTGAAAGCACCCTTTGTTGTTACCCTGCTGCTGTCGCTGGTTCTGCTGAGGTTGCTGACGATTCTGATTGGCGGGGTATGCGCTCCTGCAATCCTTTGCAACATGACCAGGCTTGTTGCACCGATGACAGTTGCCCCTGGTGCATGGCCCACTGTGGTGTAAGTTGCAGCGATTGCATTTGGGGTGATTCCCCTTGTACCCACCATGACTTTGACCACCAGACGATTGCTGACTGGGGCTCTTGTGGTCGTCAGTCTTTCTCTGCTGAGACTGAGATTGCACCGAAGTTGAACCCTTGCTTGAAGTTCCATCCCATTTCCGTTTGTTCTCACTAGAGGTACCAGAAGTAGTTGCAGCACCTATGCGCTTTGGTAACTTGTTTTGCTCCACCGCCTGATCAGTGAGACGGTGAGCCAACTGAACAACCTGCTGGATAGTAGTCAAGTTTGCTGAAGTCACATGACTTTGGATCTCTGGCACCAAGCCCTTGAGATAGAGTTCAATTCGCTTATACGGAGGGTCCACCATAGTAGGACACAACAAGGCAAGCTCATGCGATCTCTTAGTATACGCCTCAATCTCTGACCCCGTCATCTTGAGGTTGTAGAACTCATCTTCCAACTTATGGATGTCATCGCGACTGCAGTATTCCTCTTTGACCATTTCCTTGAAAGTTTCCCATGGGGTGGCGTTGGCAGCAACCAGCCCCAGCATTTGCACTTGAGCATTCCACCACGTGAGGGCCAAACCCTCGAGAGTACCAGTAGCATACTTCACCCTGCGCGCTTCAGGGCATTCACACATTTCGAACACAGATTCTAGTTTCTCAAACCAGTGGAGGAGACCTACTGCTCCTTCAGTTCCGCTAAAAGTAGTGGGTCGACAGTCCATTAAGGTCTTAAAAGTGCACACCGGTGCCTGAGCATATTGACCTAAGGTAGGTGAAAGAAAGACAGAGTTTAACACAAAGGTTGGTTCACGAGAGTAGGATCCTAAAGATCCTAGGATAAGTTCGGGCTGCAGGATATACCTCCTGCGTGTGCAGCTGCAAGTGTTGCGGCAACTCGTTCGTTGATCAAAGCCGTCAACTGGGCTTGTGTCATGTTAACGCGTCCAGACATGATTCTTCATAACAAGAGTAATACGAGTGAGAGAGGTTCGCGAAAGTACGATAGTAGGACAGAGTAAGCACGCACGTGTTCAAACAACAGTAGTTATACTAATCAAGTATACCATGAGCAATGTACTATGTAACTAACAAGTAGGCAATATACACATATCATATCACCTAGGATGTCGAGCCTTGCATGCGGAGTGGAGCGTCGTTGTGGACCGTTGAGCACTAAACCGGTTATAGTCTGGTTTTAACAAAAACGTTTCTCCTTTATTAAAACCAAGTTCACTATAACCAATGGCTCTGATACCAATCTGTCACACCCCCCAAAATCCCACCTGCGGAGTACTACCGCTTGGAGGCGTGACTGACCAGGATCCAGCCACCAATCATACTGAACAAGCATATAAATAATCATAAAAGTTTAACCAATACGATTGGTGTTCCAACAAAACCAAGTTTAAGTTGTAAGCGGAAGCATAAGTTTAAAGTTATAACATAAGTTCAAATGTTTTCAAGTAGCACATGGCATGCAGCAATCCGTGTCCCACAACGACTCTCCTCCATGCAAGCTCCAGTTGAGTACCTATGGTCCTGCAAAGCATGTAGTAACGAGTCAACAACTAGTTGAGTGAGTTCACAGTTGGGTGTTCGTTTTAGTTGTTTCGAAAACAGTTTCCTTTAGCTGGCATCCTGCCGTGGGGGTTACCCCATAGTTTAAAAACGTGACTTGTTCATTCCCAGTTACTCCGGCATTCCAGCCGTGGGGGCTACCCCGTGTTAGTTATCAGGCATTTCGGCCGTGGGGGCTACCCCATGCGTACACTAGACTCGTTACCATATCGACTGCTGACTGTAGTCATGTTTATGTGCCCTGAAAACCATCAATGTCTATCATCATTGACGTGCCCCAGATCCATTAGTTCACGCCCGTCCTCTGCGGCACGGTGTGAGGTTTGTCAGACCTAAATAGCGCTATCTAACTAATGACCCGCTCGCCATTGGCCCGGCGATTAAGTCGATACAAAAAGGAGGGACTTCGTGATAGAGTTTTAGTCTAGTACGAGTTATCCGTCCATCCGGACGAGGAATCACATTCCTGAACCATAGCCGTCCTACCCAAGGAGGACGAGGAACCCACGTTCCTTACCCCATTCCCAACCCAGGGAATCCCATGCTTTGTAGAGGGTGTGAACTCACCTTGGTTTGCTCGGCAGTAACACAGAAAAGTTAATCGAATTGCAGGTAATCAATTAGGTCCTATCACAGATATTATTCGTATCAGATTCAAGCCAAGCAGTGCACGAATGTTCAACACGTATTGTTCACAGGTATTGATCATGGCAAGCACGTTTAACATTAACAGCTCACAGTTAACAGTCATACCCTACCCAAAGTCTAAGTATAAAGCCCGAACAGTTGGGCTCGTAGTAGCAGGCCAGCCCAAACAGTACACGCATATACAATTACAGTTCACAGGAGTCCACATATTCGGCCCACTAACTTAGGCCCAAATCATGTAAGTCCAGCCTGCAGTCTCGAGTCGAGACTAGAGATCTCGAGTCGCAACCGGACTCGCAAGCATGGTTTCGAGTCATGCTGTTTGTGTTGATCATAGGTGGTTGCGAGTCGCAACCTATGTCGCAACCGTGGTTTCGGCTGATCATGCTAAGGTCTCGAGTCGCAACGGGACTCGTAACCTGTGTCGCAACCTGTGGTCTCGGCTTGTCATGTTATGGTTGCGAGTCGTAACCAGGTGTTCTCGACTCGCAACTGGTGTCGCAACGTGGGGGTTTCGAGTCGCAACCAGGGGTTCCGACTCCCCAGCAGCTGCTGATCCTTCGCAGATTGTACTATCCAATAGAATTCATGCAGAATTATGTACTATCCACTAAACATGTTTTGTTGTCTATTATTTACTCAAAATGGATCAAACAATGCAGGTTTCAAATATTCAACACCCTTTCATTGCATATTCAAGTTGTTCTTCATATATTCAAACACATTCATCAAGTTCTTCATATATTCATAACACAAACAACCCTTATTCCACCAAATTATGAACAAGCATCAAAACACTTAACATAACACACAAACTCGGTTTTTATACAAATCCGATTACATGACAAGTGCAACCCGGTTTCATGTTCATCAACATAAGTGGTTTGAATCACATTTAGACACAAGATACCATAACCCATCATGCATTATATATCCGGAATCAAGACATATTAACCGATTATCACATTGTACACATTAGAATCATCATATACATCAAGAACATCATGTAAACACTAATATCCAAACACAATAAACATCATATCATTCATTTTATCATTTAACATAACTAACATCAATCCATAAACACCATAAATACTAACCGGTTGGTGAGGTGCGTGTGTGAGTCGATCCAAAGTCCAAATCCGAGAGTTCTTGTGCCAACCGATTAGATCCGAGAGCTTGGAGGTGCGTTTGTGTTTCTAGGGTTTTAGTGAGAGGGAAGTAGGAGAGTGTGTGAGAGTGAGTGTGTATGGTTGCCCAAAGAATGGCAAGGTTTGCTAGAGGTGTGGTATAAATACTAGTTCCCCCAAGGTGCACCCTAATGGGTTTATAAATCGGTTAAGGGGTTTACGGCCCAAATGGCCCAACCGATTACTGTTCACTCGAGACCACATGGTCTCGAGTCGGGTCCTTGTTGTTTCGGTTCATATACATACACGCATACACATAATATAACATGTAGTTCACATAAGATGTTCACATATATCATTGCACCAAACATGTCAACTAATCACATAACGTACAAACATGTTACATCAAGACATAACGAAAGGTTCTAAATTTCGAGTTGTCACATCTTTCCCCTAATTTATGTACAGACATCATTGTAGTGTTCATACCTGTAAGACTGAATATTGGGATTCTGGATACGGGAGTATATTCAAGAGGTGGGATACATGAATTGAACTAAGTTCATAAAATACCTAAATAGTATCCTGAATAGATTGAAAATTGTATGAAAATTTAAGAGGACAATTATATCGTCAATCTACGTGAATCGTTTAGAACTTAAAACGATTAAAAGCTTAACGGTGCTTGTGTTATGTCTCAAAAACTGATATGATCCTCTTGCACAAACTCACAAAAATATGTTTGTTTTGCATTTAAATTTCTGTCTTTGCATTTATGTTTCATATTTTCAAAAATCCAAAAAGATTTTCGACAACTGATGGTGAAGAGCTGATTTTCAAAATCTCAAAGGCTAAACTTGATGAACATACAGGTTGGTTAAATCGTTTGAAATGTTTAAAATGATTCATTAGGTTGAATCAGTAATTGAAATGTTTCAAATTTGTGATCAGTGTTTAAATTGTAAAAATTCTCAAATGATTTGTTGATTCATTAAGTTGAATCACAACTTTATTTGTTTGTGATAGAGTGTTTGAGATGATGCAGATGATGAGCTGAACAGAGAGAAGCCAGGAGATAATTTCGATGGTGGTAACAAAATCCCAGACAACTATCCTAGCAGAGTGATAGGGGGAGTCTGATGAAGGTTATAGCCAAAGAAATTAGATCCAGGCAGAATTCTTGAAGAAGACCGAAGTATATCCGAGAATGTCATGTTGAAGACTCTCACTGAAGATTCTGTCAACATTCAATCTGTTGATACGCAAAGCCAGGTGTCGATCCCAAAAGCACGGAAGCTTGACGAAAGGGGGAGCCTGAAGATTCTGAAGATAGAGAGAGAAGTCCAAAGACTGTGAGAAAGACTGAAGTCGTTGAAGACTCGACACTTAAGACTCGTCAACATCTGAGGGGGAGTCTGTTGGTGCAGTCATCTGTCGACTACGTCTAATGTCGAGTCTCGGTCTCGTTACGGATCCGATCGGGCATGACATCACGAGTGACATCACCAAAGTGACATCACAAGTGATGTCATGTATCAATATATGGCCGATTATATTCTTATTCTAATCAATCAAAATGTCAATTTCAAGCCTTGTGTTGATTGGACCAAATGGAGGTCCAATGAGGATTCACCTATTAAATGGCCAATGAAATCAAACTTCACAAGATGACAAAAGGATGATACGGCAACATGGGGTTCGCTTATATGACAAATTGTGGAACCGCCTTTTTGGATAATGTTGGAACCGTGTTTTTGTCAACAGGTGGAATCGCCTTTACGGTAACTGTTGGAACCGCCTTTGTGGCATGTCACTATGAGCGGTTCCTAACTAGTATAAATAGGTTCATTGTTGATTTCATTTGTAACGTTGTTCAGATTTGCTACCGAGGTGCTGCCGGTATTTCCTCTAACTGTAAACATTGTAAAATCAATATACAAGAGGATTAAAGTGTGATACAAGCTGTGTATATGTCCGTTTCTTTGTTTCCGCCGCTGAAACGGATTTGAGCTCTTCCGAACGACTCGTTTAGGTCGAAATCCGATCCTACAAGAATATTATTTCTGTTTCTGATTTAAGAGAACAAGGCTTTAATTATGCTTTTGATATTGTTAATGGTAGCATTTCTGTATTTTTAAATGGTGTGTTCTATTTTGAGGCTAAGCCTCACAATGGTCTCTATGAAATAGATACTTCTAACAATAGATCAAATAATATGGTATGCTCTCTTTCCTCTAAACGTGTTAAAACTAGCTTTAATCAAACATATCGTTGGCATTGTCGTCTTGGCCATATTAACATCAATCGCATGAGGAAGCTCTAGACCGCATGGATTCTAGAATCCACGGGTCAGGAGACTTATGATTTATGCGAATGTTGTCTAAGTGGCAAGATGACTAAGGCCCCTTTTACCGGAACTAGTGAAAGGGCCAAAGACCTGTTAGGACTCATACATACTGATGTATGTGGTCCATTCAGAACTATGTCAAGGAATGGGGAAAGATACTTCCTTACATTTACCGATGATTATAGTAGATATGGATATGTTTATCTTATGAAGTTTAAACATGAAACCTTTGAAAAGTTCAAAGAATTCCAAAATGAAGTACAAAATCAACTAGGGAAAACGATTAAGGCACTTCGATCTGATCGAGGTGGTGAATACATTAATCAAGAGTTTGATGAACATCTCAAGAAGTGTGGGATTATATCCCAACTAACTCCACCCAGAACACCACAACTTAATGGTGTGTCTGAGAGGAGAAATCGAACCTTATTAGATATGGTTCGATCAATGATGTGTCGTACAAACTTACCACACTCCTTTTGGAGTTATGCTCTTGAAACTGCTACACGTCTTGTAAATATTGCTCCTACTAAAAAGGTAGAAAAGACACCATATGAGATGTGGCATGGTAAACGACCTAAAGTCTCTTACCTTCGCATATGGGGATGTAATGCTTATGTTACCAGTGAGTCTTCGGACAAACTTGATCCTCGTGGTGAAAAAGTTGTTTTCATTGGATATACATATCCGGTTGGTTATTATTTCTATAATTCTGCTGAAAATAGAGTTTTCACTAAGCGTCGAGGAACATTCCTAGAGGATGAGCTTATGGCGCGAGGAATTGGAGATAATCTTGTGGATCTTGAGGAAATTCGAGAACCACAAATTGATCAACCAATAGTCGAATCTACCTCTCAACAAAATATTGTTGAACCTGAACCTGAGAGGATTCAGGAATCTGATGTAACACTAGGCGTCCGCAGAAGTACGAGGGATCGTCATGAACCTAATCGGTATTCACCTGATAGGTACATCTTGATAATTGATTAAGAAGAGCCCAAGCTGCGATTTCAGGTAATGAATCTGAAAAATGGCTCGAAGCCATGGGCGTCGAGATGCAATCCATGTATGACAACCAAGTCTGGGATTTGGTTGAACTTCCTCCCGAATGTCGGACTGTAGGAAGTAAATGGGTTTTCAAGTTGAAAACAGACATGAATGGAAATGTGCAAACCTATAAGGCTCGATTGGTTGCTAAAGGTTTTACTCAGACTCAAGGAGTTGATTATGAGGAAACCTTCTCGCCAGTAGCCATGCTTAAGTCTATTAGGATTTTACTTAGCGTATTATGACTACGAGATATGGCAAATGGATGTCAAAACCGCGTTCCTAAATGGACACCTTACAGAAGATGTCTATATGGAGCAGCCTGAAGGTTTTGTAGATCCTAAGAATCCTAAGAAAGTTTGCAAGTTGAATAAATACATTTACGGATTGAAACAAGCATCTCGAACCTAGAATCTTCGTTTTGATCAGAAAATCAAACAATTTGGTTTTATCAAAAATGAAGATGAGTTGTGTGTTTACAAGAACGCAAGTGGGAGTTCTATTACTTTTCTAATCCTGTATGTAGATGACATACTTCTCATTGGAAACAATATCCCGATGCTGCAGGACGTTAAGTCCTGGCTTGGTAAATGTTTCTCAATAAAGGATCTTGGAGAAGCTGCTTATATTCTAGGAATAAAGATTTATAGAGATAGATCTAAGCGGCTACTTGGACTTAGTCAAAGTACATATATTGATAAGGTCATTCGACGTTTTTCAATGCAAGATTCCAAGAAGGGTCTCTTGCCAATGGCAAGTGGAACCGTACTAAATAGTCATCAGTGTCCCAAATTGGACAAAGATAAAGAGGATATGAAAAAGGTTCCTTATGCCTCTGCTATCGGTTCCATCATGTATGCCATGTTATGTACTAGACCGGACGTATCGTTTGCTCTGAGCTTGACTAGCAGATATCAACAGATTCCTGGTAAAAGTCACTGGATTGCTGTGAAAAATATCCTAAAGTACTTAAAAAGAACTAAGGATATGTTTCTGATATTTGGCGGTTTGGAAGAAGAGATGAGAGTAAAGTGTTACACTGATGCAAGCTTCCAAACGGATGGTGCTGATTCACGATCTCAGACAGGCTATGTTTTTACTTTAAATGGTGGTGCTATAACTTGGAAGAGTTCTAAGCAAAGCGTGGTGGCCCAGTCAACCACTGAATCAGAATATATAGCGGCTTTAGAAGCTGCTAAGGAGGCTGTTTGGATGAAAAAGTTCATTGCTGATCTCGAAGTTATACCAAGCATACAGAAGCCTATCGAGATATTTTGCGACAATACAGGTGCAATTGCTCAGGCAAAGGAACCAAGGTCGCATCACAGCACGAAGCATATTCTCAGAAAATTCCATTACATACGGGAAGTTTTGGAAAGAGGAGACATCATAGTAGAGAAAATTGATACTGATCAGAATCTAGCGGACCCGTTACTAAGCCTATACCTCAAGTGAGACACGAGAAGCATGCTGATTGTATAGGTCTTAGATATGCTAGACAGTGGGTCTGATTTTGTAATTTAGTAATTTGGTGCATTTTGAACTGTAAACAGTATTTTATGTTTATTTGAATTTAATGGTTGAATGTCTTTTAAACTATTATATCTGTGTTCAAATATTAGTACGTTAAGTATCTATGAATATTGTATTCTAAAAATGTCCATAGTCTATCAGATTCGTGAGAACCAATCTGGTAAAAGACTATTGTGAATTAGATGGTTGATCCATATAATGGATACTCAAAGTGTTGAGAACCATATTCATTGATATGATTAGTTGAATCATATTGGGCGTAACTCGTTTCAAAATGATCTTCATGGATCTTAGTCATAAGACATTTTGAATAGGTACGATCATTGTATCCTTAGACCTGCGGTGCATACTAGAACTAACTTAAATGAATGGTTGCTCTTTGATTCTATCTAACGTTGTACGTAACTGGCAGTAATAAGGATAGTTTTGGGAATGATCTGAAGTTTAGTGGGAGTTGTTTGTAGCCAAAGGGAGATGTACTTCTATACTTAGAAGAAAAACACTCTGGCGCCTTTCGTTGATTTGAACTGGTGTTAAACGCGTGGCCACGCTCGAACTAGTAGTATTTTGATAAACCACTTCAAATCAGGAACGGAATTAGAAATGGTTGAATAATATATGAGAATGAATTCGATCCATGTCTCATGTTCAACAAGTGTTCAATACAGAGGGATAAATGAGTCGATTACTAGGGCTATAGTATTTGCATAACCAAAGAATTGATTAGTGCAAAGAATTAGTTGACATAAATTTGTCATACCTTGCCGGGGGCAATATGATGCAGCTAGGCACCCACTATTGTTTACATTGAAACTTAATCAGCCAATCGACCAAGTGGGAGATTGTTGGATATTATGTTCAATTGTCGATTAAAATTCAATGTTGCCGTCAGGGTACGACCCAAAGAGTTACACTTTGGGCAACGAACATTTAACGGTGTTTTAATCGTTAACCACCGGATCACGAAATAATAAGCGTAATAAAAGAAACAGGTAATTATTTAGAATAATTACGGAGAGCCGGATTAATATTATAATTAATTTGTTAATTATAATTAATATCAGATAATCATTATAATTATAAGATAATTATGCAGAGTTGTAATTTGATTATTATTATTATTATTATCTAAGTTTAAAAATTAAGATATATGTATATCTTCAATTAAAAGACTTAGATAACTAATCTTCATATAGATATAAAAGAAACATGTATCTTGGAATTTGAGTTAGATCACAATTCATCTTCTGTTCGTTGGTTGATAAAGAAAATCCTAAACAAATAGGATTCCTTTTTTTTAGTCAAGATATGACTCTTAATTGAAGATATATGATATATAGTTTTATACGATTCTGTTCACGAAGTTTTTTTTGGGGGATCGGCTGTCGCAAAAGAAAAACAAGAAAGAGGAGCTCCTAATTTATCATAATTCTTTAAGTTCGTGTTTCTTCAATTACGCAAAAAGGTAAGTAAAGTTTCGAACTTTATTTTCTTTAGATTAAGGTTTCGTTTGAAATCGTTTCAAACGAATAAATATGATTTCATGGTCAACGATCATCTAGCCAGATCGTTCGTTGAACCAAGGTGTCTTTCTTGGATGTCACGATTCTTTAATTTTATTATAACCTATTTTGATTGTAAAGAGATCACTGGTGGAAACGGTTTAGAACCGAACCTCGTGTACATGTTTTCCGCTGCGTTCAGTTTGTTTGACAAATTAACTAAAATTATTTTCTAAAAGTTACACGAAATTTCCTACAGTGGTATCAGAGCCACCTTACAAATCAAAGTAGGTTAATGTGTTTATATAGATCTATAAAATAGTTATAGAATTGCATGCTTAAAATTGAGTAGATTTGGCATAGGAACCTGTCACATGCTATCACCACCTGATACCAATCCTTTTCAAACCCATGTTGTCATAACTTAAGTACTTTCGGTTGGTAAAAACTTAAGTTCATACAAATTAGGTATTAAACATATTTTAATCTCAAACAATCATTAGTTAAATAATTTTTAAACCTCCCACACAACATTCTTTCATATAAATCCCAAAATCTCTTAAAAAACTGTAACTATCATATAATTGTTCATTCGTCTTCCCCGTCTAAATCATTATACAACTTCTTTCCTTGTCAATGAGGTCAAGTGAACTTTGATGGACATTGCACCTATATGACATTGTTGAATCTATTCTTGTGACGACCCGATGTTTATAAAATAGATCAAATGGATTGGGGAGTTATAAATAGGTTGAAAACATGCTAAACTCGTCCTAAATGCTATATGATACTACTATAAATGAGTTGGAAACTTGTTGATAGGCCTACAAATTCTATCTTTTCAAACTTAATTTTAAACTAGTTAAAGTGTATTAATTAATCAATTAAATTATTTTAATAAAATATATTAAATAAACTATAATATATCAAAACACGACCCAGTAATTATTATTTTATGTTATAAATAGAAACAAAACATGTTTATTGTGTGATTTAGAAATTAATAGCATTATCATATTTTCTTGACCCATTGGGTTTGCAATTTGCATCATGACTTCCTGGCCCAATAATAAAGCCCACAAACTCAAATAGGTTAACCAGTCATATAAACTGATCTGATCATCTAGGGTTTACTCTCAACCAGAGGGTGCCGCACTTACTCAGACCACCGCCGCACTTTTCCACCGGAGACACCGATCTCTTACATACCCCGTCGCAGCCATGGTACCGTCATCTTTCTATTCTCGATATTCGTTTTTTCCTGTTACACTCATCTGTTAGTTGTCTGAATCATTTTGTGCTTTTATTACTATGATTTGGATATATGTTAATGAAATTTATGTTTATCATTATTATTATGTGTTAAATAAAGGCTCGTGGATTGAAGAAACATATGAAGAGGCTTAATGCGCCTAAGCATTGGATGCTTGATAAACTTGGTGGTGCTTTTGTAAGTATATTGTGTAATAACTCTGCTGTTTATATGCTATTTTGGTATGTAATTATTTTTTAATTTTGTGTTTGGCTGTATTTTAGGCTCCTAAACCATCATCTGGACCTCATAAATCAAGGGAGTGCTTGCCCTTGATTCTTATATTGAGGAATAGGTTGAAGTATGCTTTGACATACCGTGAGGTTCAGTCTATTTTGATGCAGCGTCATGTTCTTGTTGATAACAAGGTCAGGACTGATAAGACTTACCCTGCTGGTTTTATGGGTGAGTACACTTGTTCTAATTAACCAAATAAATGTTTTTGTTTTGCTTGTTATTGTTTATATGGTTTAAATTTGTTTTCGCTATATTGTTTTTTTATTTGGTAATATGTGATGTGGTGTTTTGGGTTCTCTGAACTTAAATTCTAGGGCTGGCAAATCGTGTCTTATCGAGTTTAACAGGTCTCTAACGATGCGAATAACGTAAGTATTAAACATGAATACAACTTGTTTGACTATTTTATATCTCATGTCTATAACACGGTTGTATGTTTTATGTGCCAAGGAAAAGAAATGATTGATCGTAGCCTCCTAATTCTATTTGTTTTTTAAAAAAGTAAAAAACCAAGTAGTGTACATTTTCAGTGAACAGGTTTAATCATGTCTTATACATGTATATATTGCCAGCCCTACTAAAATCATTTGCTTGCTATTGGTGTTGAAAGATTTTTGGTATTATTATTGATGCATTTTTACCGGTTGCGTAAAGTAGTAGTCTCTTGGTTTCTTTGTGAAGTTGATCTATTTTTTTTGTTCTTATCTTGTGTGTTAGTTTGCATATGAAGTAAATCTTTATTTTATAACCGATATGTAATCAGTTTGAAAGTATGATCTTTTTTTTTTATGACTGATATGTGTTTGTGCCGATATGTATGTTTTCTGTTGATCAGATGTTGTCTCAATTCCCAAGACCAATGAAAGCTTCCGGCTTTTATACGACACCAAGGGCAGGTTCAGACTTCACTCTATCAGGGACGAGGAATCGAAGGTTAGTTAGTATACTTGAAGCACAATAGACAAATTCATTCATATTTTAATTAAAATTGTATACAAGTTAAGCTTTTTGCATGCGTGTCTCACTGAAGCTTTATACTGTTCTGGTGTTTCAGTTTTTGTATTATACAGAGCTGGTTTGTGGCTTTTGTTAGTTTTCTTTAATAGTGTGTTTTCTTTCAAGTTGTGAAGTAAACCTTTTCTTTGCAGTTCAAGCTGTGCAAGGTTCGCTCGGTTCAGTTTGGTTCAAAAGGGATTCCTTACATCAACACCTACGATGGTCGAACCATTCGTTACCCAGATCCTCTCATCAAAGCTAACGACACAATCAAACTCGACTTGGAATCAAACAAGATTGTTGATTTCATTAAGTTTGATGTTGGGAATGTCGTGATGGTTACTGGTGGACGCAACACTGGGCGTGTTGGAATCCTCAAGAACAGGGAAAAACATAAGGGAAGTTTTGAGACCGTTCACATTCAGGATGCTACCGGGCATGAGTTTGCTACTCGTTTGGGAAATGTGTTCACTCTCGGAAAGGGTTCAAAGCCGTGGGTGTCTCTCCCTAAGGGCAAGGGTATCAAGTTGACCATCATTGAAGAGGCTAGGAAGAGGCAAGCTGCTGCTGCCGCTGTTGCTTGATTATGTATTACAGGCATCGTCTTTGCTTGCTTTTTGTTTTGTCGTGTTAAATTTATATGTTAGCACCTGTTTTAATTTTGGTACAATTTTGCAACTTTGGATCTGCATGTTAAGGTTAGTATGATTAAGAATTCGAGACTTTTCATTGATTTCTCGTGGTTTTTAAGATTTAACTTTGCTTGAATTTGTTTGAAGGCTATGTGGAATGTTGTTACTTTCAAAACAATTTATGATATTCAATATGGTTATGTTTGAAGGCTATAGGAATTGACAACTTTAACCCTTATCGTTTGTTATGTTAGAATGACTCATTTACTCTTACTAACCCTTCGAGCTACCATGAAGCCCATCAAAGTATCATTTTGGATCCTCTAAAAAACAATCCTTGAAATATATGCTTCATCACCACCAGGAATCTGCATGTAATCAAGCCTTCCACCACCTTTACCATTGCCACAATCTCCTTTACGTGACCCAGTTCCTTCGCCCCTACCACCTTTGACGCCACTGACTCCACCACCACAACCTTTGCCGCCGCCACTGCCACCCATGCTTAGTAATTAGTATGCTACTTTCTATGAACACTTTTAAACTTATTTGATAAGAAATTTGTACGAATATGGTATATCACATACAATTTATTTATAGAGGATTTTCTTTTTTCTCACTTGAAGAAACACAGAACTAATTTTAGGTTTATTAGTTTGGTTTATGTTTCAATCATAAGGGTTAATCTTCTTAATCCTTCCTGAGCTCAGCTGTAATCCTTCCTGCAAAACAATCAACACCCCGTTAAGCTCGTTAAGAGGGGAATATGGGGGTTTCCCTCTTAACCACTCTCCGGCGTGAGAATAAGTACTTGTTTTGAGGAAATAAGTTTGTGTTAAGAGTGAGAGAGTAGAGAGCAGAATGGCTTAATCTGTGTATGAAGAACCCTATTTATAGCCGGGGTAGTGTAGAAGTAGATGGGCTGATGGGCCTTGGGCCTGAAGACGACAACAAGAATATCCGTCTTGTCTCTTCTGTGACAACCGTTAATGTTTTGATTTCTAGAAGATCTCCGGTGCTGGCGCACCTTGATTGGAGCCACGTGTCTGGGTTGTCGTCCTTGTTGTCTCTCTGACATCAGCAGGTGAGTGGAGATCATGGGGCAGTTGTCGCCGCCCCCTGATTGGTGCCACGTAGGCGTCCTTGTGTACTTTTTTGTCTCCTGCACGATTGCTAATCGTGGAGCACGATAGATTACGGCCTGTTGGACGCTTATTGGCTTATTCCTCTGCAACTCGTACCTTTCGTGCCTCCTGGAATGAACCTGCGCTGCTACCCTCGCGCGGTCTTTGGCCTGTGTTCTGTTAGCCTGCGTGAGGTCTAGGCATTGAGGGCTCTTATTCAGGATGCTAAGTGTGGAATCTGAGCTTTATCATTGCTTGGGTCCCTCGCGCGGCTTAGGCTTTGTCTAAGTAGTTCGCGCGGTGTCTGCAGATTAGCCAGTATAAGAAGTATGGTCTTGCACACGACCTGATTGGTCTGCACAGCTTTTTGGGACCATACCCTTCATCACTAAAAGTAAATGGAATAAGTTATTAAGAGCCCTTGGATATTTCATAAAGCTAGTCTCCAAAATCCTTTCAGTTCGATTAGTTTCTATCATAAGAAGTTAATGCTATCCATTAAGATAGTAAGTATAAAATAGTTAATATATTTAAGTCATTCACCACCTAATTAATTGTGATTAAATTTTTAAACATTTAAGTTTTTACAATATTCATGCAGAAATACCATTTTGTCTCCTTACTAAATGTTGTAACTACTTAAAGTTTGTTAGAATTCTTCCCAAATACATTATAATACTTATTGACGACGGGGGTAGCCCAAGGATAAATAAAATGATTAATATGCAAAGAGCTTAAAAGGTTGAAAGGTTCATCGGATGAAAAGCTGTAAAATGAGGAAATCGAGAAACAGTAATCAGTCATGTCCAAGGACTCGTCTCACCAACTCATGCTCACCAACTCACAAAGTCAGAGCAGGTCTGCACAGGCACACTCTATTAACCAGGGGTCCAAAGCCTTCAACCCCAAAAGGGGAAACCCTCCATTGCAAACAGGTTTCGCTAGTCTTGTTTATGCCATTTCAGGAGATGTCTTCCCCTATAAGAAGACAGCTCATGTTCACTTCTAGGACATTCCGAAAAGGCAGAGATTCCTTAATCTCTGGTCATTCAAAGAGTTCTTTGTCACTTCCAAACAACTCTTCATCACATTCATTCTATTTGCTTTCTTTTCTGGATTCGAGCTGGCCTCGGAGAAAGAACCTCAAAGCAAATAACAAGTACATACTAGTGAACCTCCTTCCACGTTTTGCAAACGTGGAGGGACCCCGCGACCTGCGTTAGGCAAAACTGAACCCTTCAGCCTTTTTGCCTAACCAGTTTAGCTACCATCCTTGGTCCCGTGTTTGTTGCATCAACAAGTTGGCGCCCACCGTGGGGCTACGCCGCTGTTTCTCCTCAAAAGAGACCTGGTAAGTGTAGCTCCTTTCGCTCAAAACCACCATGTCAGAAAGTGGATCTCCGGGAGAGGTGAACCAGATCCCTAACACCTCTACCCCGGGAAGTGGTCAAGCTCACACAACAATAACAACGCCTTTTTCAACTCCGGGGAGTACACCCGAGTTCCTTACCTTCAACACACCAACCCCATCCAGATCTGGAGCTCCGTCTCCCAACGTTGGTGTGTCAGACACTCCGGCACGTGTTGAACTTACCCCCGAGGGGGTCGCCAATAACTTCCTTGAGCTAAGGTCACTTCTTAACCAACATGTGAACAGAGAAAGGGAAAAAGGGATAAGGATTCGTCTAGATTACGACGAACCTGAGCCAACGTTGTCTCCTGGGCCACCTCTACCACCCTTTGTTACAAGAGGTGAGGCTGGTCCCAGCAACCCTTCAAACCCTCATCCTTATCTATCCACTATGACAAACCCCACTGTTCATCCTATTCTCTCTTCCCAACCAACTGCTAGTGGCACTCCTCTGGGACACGAGTTAACACTCGACCAACTCCTACAGTCCCCGGTGACCAGTTGTCCCACTTCTCTAACTACCACATGGGAGCAAGCCCTGTCTGTGCTCCCTTTAGCACGAAGTGCTGTTGCTAGCACCCCTCTCGGGGTAAGTTGCTCAGTTGGTCCGGGAAGCCTTCAGGGTTTCAATTTCGTACCCAACATGATGTCTCAGATGATGGCCAACTTCCCCTGGCAACACTTCATCAACCAAGTGCTTGCCACCCAGGGAAACCATGGCAATAACAACAACGTAGGAACGAGACCTGAAGAAGACTTGGCTAAACCTTACAAGCCAAGTAACCTTTCATGCTTTTCAAGACAGATAGCTGATTATGATTTTCAGTCTAAGATCAAAATGCCAGCTCACATCAGAACGTATGATGGGACCGAAGATCCCGAAGATCATCTTCAGATCTTCACTGGTGCTGCTCGAATAGAAAAATGGTCAAATGCTGAATGCTGCCTAATGTTCATGCAGACTCTTATTGGGTCCGCTAGAATCTGGTTCAACGACCTACCTGCTCAAAGCATTCGAAGCTTTGATGATCTCAGCAGAGGTTTTCTGGCAAACTTCTCCCAACAAAGGAGGTACGTTAAAGACGCAACAGTAATCTTCCAGATAAAACAACGCGATGATGAAAGCCTACGGGCATTCATTGAACGATACAAGAAAGAAGGGCTAACCTATGTGGGGGCTGATGAGAAAATGAGAGTGGCCGGTTTTATGAACGCCATAACCTCCAAGTATCTCACACGAGATTTCAACAAATCTCTGCCCAAAACCTTGGAAGAAGCCCTTGAAAGAGCCGAGGCTCACATTCGGGGAGAGGAAGCTGTGGACATCAAAGAACAAAGAAAAAGGGGTCCTGGCTGGCGAAGCAGTAGCCCAGCCAGAAAGAGAGGAAACTTTAACTCTTACGACAGACGCCCAAAGGGTTCAGACCCTCGAAGGTTGAAGGGCGAAACCCTTCAGGCAGAGATAAAGGCATGAGTTTCACTCCTCTCACCAAAACCCCTCAAGAAATCCTGGCAACAGAAGAGGTCAAGCAAAACTTTAGACCTCCCCGGCCTCTCCCCAAGAGTCGAAAAAATGAGAACTCCACTCAGTTCTGTGAGTTCCATGAAGAAAAGGGACATCACACCAATGATTGCTTCCAACTGAAAAAGAGGATTGAAGAGGCTGTTAAGTCAGGAGAGCTCGCTCATTTGGTAAAAGGGGTTCGAGATAAAATGGCTGAAGGCAAAGGGAAGGAAGTAAACATGGTGTATTCTGATGAAAAGGTTCCTTACAAAAAGCGACGGTTGGAAGATTGGGAGCTTCAGTGTGTCTGCTTCCCCCCAACAAGGAAGGACCCACTTCCTGGTCCTCTTGTGGTTGAAGCCACCGTGGGCACCTTACAAACATGCAAAGCATACATAGACACGGGAGCAGCCACTGAAATCATGTTTGAGAAATTTTTCAATCGACTAAGCGATGAGGAGCGTTCAAGGCTCCAACCCTCCGGGACCTCCATAAAAGGTATCGCCGATATAACCCTGAAGCCTTTGGGGCAAATAACCCTTGATGTCTGTTTTAAGGAAGGATCAAAGGAAAGGACCCGATCACTAACCTTCGTGGTTATCAACATCCCTTCCAACTATGACGTAATCATAGGGAGGCCCGGACAATGTGCATTCTACATGGCAGTATCTGTTGGTCATGGCACTGTCAAATTTCCCACTGAAAGAGGAATTGCAATCCTTCAACCCTCTCAGGAAGCTTATCTAATCGAAGGGGAAAGTTCGAATGGTGAGAAAGACAAGCAAGGGTTAGTCATCAACCCTAAATACCCTGAGCAACGAATAAGGGTCAACCCCAACCTTTCCCAAGAGACTCTTTCATACCTTGAAAAGCTGCTGAAGCATCACAGTGATGTGTTCGCCTGGTC
Source organism: Helianthus annuus (assembly GCF_002127325.2). Classification (NCBI taxonomy): domain Eukaryota; kingdom Viridiplantae; phylum Streptophyta; class Magnoliopsida; order Asterales; family Asteraceae; genus Helianthus; species Helianthus annuus. The sequence goes on from NC_035438.2 coordinate 79,233,343, forward strand.
TCCTGAAGATATGACTGGGATCCCCCGAAACATTGCTGAACACGAGTTAAGGATACCACCCAATGTCAAGCTGGTGGTTCAAAAGAAAAGAAGCCTGGCACCCGAGAGAAGCCTGGCAGCTTGCCAAGAGGTTGAAAAGCTTGTATCAGCTGGCATTCTCCGAGAGGTCAAGTACCAATCATGGATTGCAAATCCTGTTATGGTCAGAAAACCCGACAACTCTTGGAGAATGTGTATAGATTTTAAAGATCTTAACAACGCTTGTCCCAAGGATTGCTACCCGCTCCCAGAAATTGATCTCAAGGTTGATTCTCTCACAGGGTATCCGTTTAAATGTTTTCTCGATGCATACAAAGGTTATCACCAAATCCTCATGAAGAAGGAGGATGAAGAAAAGACAGCTTTCCACACAGACAAGGGCATTTTTTGTTACCAAAAGATGCCTTTTGGCCTCAAGAATGCGGGTGCCACCTACCAACGACTCGTCGATAAGGCATTTGAAAACCAAATTGGTAGAAACATGGAGGCATATGTCGATGACCTGGTGATCAAAAGCAAAACGGAATACCAAATGCTTGACGATATCCAAGAAACCTTCAAAAACCTTAGAAAGATCAACATGAAGCTTAACCCGGAAAAATGCTCGTTTGGATTTGATGAAGGAAAATTCCTGGGTCACATCGTTGGAAAGCAAAGTATCAAAGCCAACCCTAACAAGGTAAAAGCTGTCCTTGAAGCTAAACCACCGAGAACCAAGAAGGAGGTTGAAAGCTTGAACGGGAAGCTTGCAGCCTTGAAGCGTTTTACCTCAAAACTGGCCGAAAGGTCTCTACCATTCTACAAAACGCTCAAGAACTGCTCAGATAAAAAAGATTTCAGATGGACCGATGAAGCTGAAGAAGCTTTCAATCAAATGAAGCAGCACTTAGCTTCCCTACCTGATATCGCAGCACCAGAAACTGGGGAGCTCATATCGGTGTACCTTTCAGTTGCCGACGAAGCCATCAGTGCAGTTCTCACTATTGAAAGAGACAAGGCTCAGGTACCCGTTTATTTTTTCAGCAAAACTCTAAAACTAGCTGAAACCAAATATCCTCCCCTTGAAAAACTTGCTCTGGCCCTGGTCCAAACAGCCAGAAGGCTTAGAAGATACTTCCAAGCACATCCTATACAAGTGGTCACTGACCAACCTGTCAAGAATGTGCTTGAAAAACCTGAGAACTCAGGAAGGTTGGCAAAATGGGCAGTGGAACTAGGTGAACATAACATCACCTACGTCCCACGAAAAGCCATCAAAGCTCAGGTCCTGGCTGATTTCCTAGTCGAAGTCCCAAGCCAAACAATTGAAGAAGTAAACACCACAACCGCTGAACCCTCCAACCCTGAAGCCTGGAAATTATTCACTGATGGGGCTTCAAGTGTTGAAGGGTCAGGAGCTGGTTTAGTCCTAATCAACCCTGAGGGGCTAGAATTCACGTATGCTCTCCGTTTTAATTTTCAGACCACCAACAACGAGGCTGAATACGAAGCACTGATCGCCGGTCTACGGCTGGCCAAAGAAATGAAAGCCAAAAAGCTTGAAGTGTTCACTGATTCACTACTAGTATCAAGCCAAGTTAATGACAGCTATGTCGCCAAGGAGCCCAACATGAGAAAGTACAAAGAAAAATCTAAGGAGATAATGAACACCTTCCAGGCATGCAACATCAAACAGATTCCAAGATCCCAAAACAAAAAGGCCGACGCCTTGAGCAAATTGGCATCTCTCACGTTCGCCCACCTCACGAAAAAGGTGTTGGTTGAAGTGTTAAAGGCCCGGTCGATTGATGAATTGGAAGTGCAAGATGTGGTCACCGAGGAAGATCCAAATTGGATGACTCCTATCAAAAAATTCCTTCAAGACAATGAACTGCCTAATGATCAAACGGAAGCTGAAAGGGTAAAGATCAAAGCAAGACAATATGTGTTGCAAGGAGAAACTCTCTATAAAAAAGGTTACCTTGCACCATTGCTAAGGTGTGTGGGCCCTGAACAGAGCAAGTATTTGGTTAAGGAAGTGCATGAAGGAATATGCGGAGCTCATTTTGGAGCTAGGTCAGTGGTTGCAAAGCTCATGAACCTGGGATATTTCTGGCCTTCAATGCATCGTGACACCGTCGAGCAATTGAAGAAATGTGATGCCTGTCAAATCCACTCCCCAATACCAAAAAGTCCCAAACATGACTTGGTCCCCATAACCTCAGCATGGCCATTCCATAAATGGGGAATGGACATTGTTGGACCATTCCCTCCAAGCAAAGGGGGAGTAAAATTCTTGTTGGTAGCAATTGACTACTTCAGCAAATGGCCAGAGGTTAAACCCCTTGCCAAGATCACAGGAAAGCAAGTCATAGACTTCGTTTGGGAAAATATCATCTGCCGTTATGGGCTGCCAGGGGTAATTGTCACCGATAATGGGAAACAATTCGCTGAAAAACCCTTCAGCCTTTGGTGCAAGGAGTACAGGATCAACCAAATCTTCAGCTCAGTGGCTTACCCGCAATCAAACGGCCAGGTTGAAAGGACCAACAGAAGCATAGTAGAAGGCATCAAAACAAGATTGGGGAGGTATGAAAGTAATTGGCTGGAAGAATTGCCTAGCGTTTTATGGGCAATTAGAACAACAGAAAAAGCAAGTCACAAAAAGACACCTTACAGCTTGGTATTTGGATCCGAAGCCGTAATCCCCGCTGAAATAGGAGTTGTAACCCAACGAATTGTCAACATGGATCCCGAGGTAAACACACAAGAGACCATGTTGAACTTACAACTCCTAGAGGAGGCCCGGGATCAAGCAGCAATACAAGAAGCCAAATACAAGCAAAAGATGGAAGCCTACTACAACAAGAAGGTCAAGAACGAACGATTCAGGCCAGGGGATCTAGTCCTCAGAAACAACGAAGCCAGCAAAAAAGAAAATCAAGGGAAACTAGGCCCAAAATGGGAAGGTCCATACACCATCCTCGAAGCACACAAAGGAGGGTCCTACAAGCTGGGAGATCTAGAAGGCAAGAGGCTCCCAAGGCACTGGAACGGAAAAACCTTAAGAAAGTTCTATGTTTAGAAAGTTTGGTTTGTATCAAAACAAAAACCTTTGTAAAAGCAGATATTGCTTGAATGAATGAAGTCATTTTATCAAACTTGTCTTTCTATCCTAATATCAGGTTGAGAACCTAGCAAAAAGCTCCATGGCAAGGGCCATGTAAGGGGATGAGCTCCCAGGCCATATCGCTCAATAGGTTCAAGGGTTGAATGAACCTATATAAGGGGTGAGTTCCTAGATCAATACAACTCCATGAGATTTATCAAAGAAAAACAATAATGTCTCATAGACAGGTTTGAACAGCCTACACCAATCGTTCCTTAAGTCTAAAAAACATACTCAATAAATAGACTTACGAAATCAAACAAACTACAACGAAATAAAGAAAAGGATAGATACTACGTCTTGATGATAAACACTAAGGTAAAGTGACTGCAGCACTGAACCCTTTAAAGTGTAAAAAACATAAAGACAAAGTAAACAAAGACAAGACAAGAAAATAAAAATAAGGGACAAAGATAAAGAAACTTATCAACTAAACATACAAACCAAACCAAAAGCTACCCAAATTTCAAGCCAACAGAAAATAAGCTTGAAAGGTTAAAGGCTCCAACCCATCAACAACTACACAAAAAGCCTGAAGGGTTAAAACCTCACAAGGCAAACCAAGCAAATGGAGCAAACAAAAATAATATCAACAACATAGCAACCATCATATCATAGTTAGGAAGGCCATAAAAGACCTTCAGAAGGTAGTCAAAGCAAGCCCTAGTGACTTGCAAATAAAACTAGTGTTCAATGGCCATACAGGCCTAACCAACCACAGGAACCTTAAGGGTTCCCAAAAACCTAACATTGTTTAAAACATTACAGACATTAAGTGTTTGCTAAGAAAGCTACGAATAAATATCAGTTATCAGAAGGCTTGGAGCCTTCAGCCTTAGACTTTTTGGCTTTCTTAGTCTTCTTCTTAGCACCTTCTTCACCACCAACCGCAGAGGTCTCTAAACCAGCATCCTTCGAAGCTTCAGGCAAACTCGAAAGGGTATCATCACTATCCCCAGAGTAGGACCTCTTCCTTGACAAGGAACCCAAAACCTCAGCACAAACTTTCTCATTCAACCCCTCAGGCTTCAATTCCTGTAAAACAGACAAAGGCTTACCAAAGCAAGATGATACTTCATGAATGTAAGGGTAAGTTAGCCTCTCCATCTGCTCAACAGAAGCCTTGAAGATATCAGAAGCCTCGGGGCGAAACATGGGTGACTTCTCCAAGGGTTGTCCGGACTCATGAAGTTTGTAGCCAGCAGTAAGGCCTTGATGCTTCCCCAGGTTCAAAAGCTTGGTGTAAACATCACCAAGGGCAGAGTTAAATTCCTTGGAATGCAAAAGATAAGTCACAACCTGCTGGAAACCATGCTCGATCAACCATTGATTGTCCGCAGTCACTTGACCAAATGAAGCTTTCAACCCTTCCTTTTCTTCACGAAAAGCCTGCTGCTGGACAGCCAAGGCCTCTCGATCAGCCTTCAACTTCAACAAGTTAGCTTCAAAGCTCTTCCTCAGATCACCCATCTCAATATCATGCATCTTTTTCAAATCATTAACCTCCTTCTTCCACGCTGCTTCCTTCTCTGCAAACCCAGCTATTTCCTTCTTCATTGATGCTAGGGAGGATTTCATCTTATCCTTCTTCTTGGAGAAATCCTCATATTCCCGCATCCTTTGGCGAAAGCGAGTAATCCCTTGGGGAAGCATAGCAGCAAGGTTACAGGTGGTTAAAACTATGCGAGACAACATAAAGTCATCGTCCATCTCAGCAATGGTTTCACGCACAGAAGGAGGAGCAAGATGACTAAGAGCATCCTCACAAACAGCAGCATCCTTGAAGGTATCATCATTCTTCACTTGCCAAGCAGGCACATAAGTACCTTCAGGGTTCAACCCTTCAACGTCCCTGCTTGACGATTCCTGAACAGGAACAACCTTCTTGCCTCGAACCTTCTTACCATGAACAACCAACTCCTTGTCCTGTTCAACACCCGCTTCAACTTGATCCTCCGAAACTTCAATATCATCAGTCAAATCCACTGGCTCAGTAGAAGTGGATTGAGGGCCAGCTTTCAGCAAACGACGAGAAGATCGGCGAGATGAAGACTTGGGGGCATTAGACTTGGTAAAACCTTTAACGTTGGCAACACTAACATAACCCGTGCCCTCAAACCTTTGCTCGGAAGTCCTAACCACAACATTCTCACCCGGAACAGACGGGGCATCCTCAAACACAACATCGAACGTGTCGTCACTCTTGATAAAGTCCAAAGCAGACATAACTGGTAAAAACAAAACAAAAGAAAATAAGGCATAAGCAAAGTAAAATAAGAAAAGGCATAAGGGAAAAAATGCATACCAATGCCATTTCTCATTAACAACGGATCTCGATCGGCTTTTCCCCAAATATTACTAACCCCTAAAAGCACTAACAAATGTTCGGGAAAGGGACGAACCCTCGAAGGGCACCCCCCGAATGGCTGAAAGAAAAGCATCGTTCAACTCTGATTCAGAAGGCTCCGGATCATTAAGAACAGCATCCGGATGCCTCCACACCATTTTGAAAGGAACGATAGAATCAGAAACCCAGAAAAACCGATCCTTCCAGGACCCAAGCGTTGTAACCATGGATGAAATAAGACAAGTATCAACCTTTGATGTCTCAAAGGTGAACCAATCACCATTTTTGGCTAAACGAAAAAATCTCCGAAAAAGCAACAAAGAGGGATCATACCCAAGAGCACGACACAACATTTCAAAGTGCAAAACCCTAGCCATCCCCTTCGAATGAACTTGCCCAAAAGAAACACGATAATACTCAAGCAAGTTCAAAACGAAAAACGAAAAACGAAAAAGGGTAACGAAGATTAGACCACTGAAAGTGACGACAATACAAAGCAATCGAACCAGGATTTGGTTTGTCAACAGAAACATCGCAAGAAGGGGCAGTTGGATTAAATTTTTTATCAATACCATATTCAAGACAAAACAGGTCTACTTCCTCTTGTGTCATTCGAGAGAATGACCTCGCTAAATCCTTAAGGGCACCCATGATTGAACAAAGTAAAAACGAAAATGGAGAAGAGAAACTAACCTGAGGAAGGAAACTGTGAATGATTGTAAGTAAAATGAAGAAATTTTATAACTTTAAAATAAATAAGATATTAAAGCAGGGGTAATAAAGGTAAATAAATGGTTCCTGCAAAACCGCCGCCTGAAACATGTCAATCAAATCAACTGTCAAATCGTTTCAAATTCAAAATTCAAAAAAGTAACTGCCTCAAAGCTTTCAAGCCTCCAAGCAACGAACCCTTGAAGCCTTTAAAAGACATGCATAAAAGTCAGAAGTCTTTGAGCATACTACCCCAAAAACCTCTGACTTGGGGGGCTGACGACGGGGGTAGCCCAAGGATAAATAAAATGATTAATATGCAAAGAGCTTAAAAGGTTGAAAGGTTCATCGGATGAAAAGCTGTAAAATGAGGAAATCGAGAAACAGTAATCAGTCATGTCCAAGGACTCGTCTCACCAACTCATGCTCACCAACTCACAAAGTCAGAGCAGGTCTGCACAGGCACACTCTATTAACCAGGGGTCCAAAGCCTTCAACCCCAAAAGGGGAAACCCTCCATTGCAAACAGGTTTCGCTAGTCTTGTTTATGCCATTTCAGGAGATGTCTTCCCCTATAAGAAGACAGCTCATGTTCACTTCTAGGACATTCCGAAAAGGCAGAGATTCCTTAATCTCTGGTCATTCAAAGAGTTCTTTGTCACTTCCAAACAACTCTTCATCACATTCATTCTATTTGCTTTCTTTTCTGGATTCGAGCTGGCCTCGGAGAAAGAACCTCAAAGCAAATAACAAGTACATACTAGTGAACCTCCTTCCACGTTTTGCAAACGTGGAGGGACCCCGCGACCTGCGTTAGGCAAAACTGAACCCTTCAGCCTTTTTGCCTAACCAGTTTAGCTACCATCCTTGGTCCCGTGTTTGTTGCATTAACACTTATGTTATTACTTCCCAAATGCATTATAATACTTATGTTATTACTTACGAACTTGATTACATTATGTGTTATTACTATAAACTTATAAAATTTTGTGGCAAAAATATCAAGATAGAAACTTGTGATTGTTTAGTCTCATAAGTGAACTTGAGGGAGTATAGTGTAAATGTAAGATCGTCATGGAGAAGTAAGGAGTAGGAGTTAGCCACATATGTTGGAAGTAAATGTTGTATTATTCTTTTTATATATAACTAGGTTATTCACCCCGCATCTTATACGGGTTGAGAAAAAAAGAAAATATCAATAAAAAATACTTACGAATCAAATTTCACAAAATGTGAAGGTATAATATGAATATAAGTTATAATACTTTTGCAAAAAATAAAACATATCTATGATCTCTTTAAAATGTAGTTGAATATGGACATGAGAATAGGTGACAAGATGATGGTATGGTGATTTAGATCAGATTTATATTATACATATACCTCTTAATTTCTGATCTATAAATAAATACTAAATGAATACTAATTATAAATAATGATGGTATGGTTATTATACAAATGATTTATGTTTTATTTGGTAAATTTAAAGTAAGAAAATATTTTATAATTTAAGAAACAATAGATAAATGTCACTAAGTATTTAATTGTATATTAAAAAACTCGGTGACCAAAAATAACCAACATGTCTGTAACTTCAAAGTGATTTCTCTTCTCAAAAGTAATTAAAATTGATTCGAATTTAAATGATTTACAAATGAATATATAAAGTTATAACATAATAACGCGCTTTACATTTTTCTTGCTTTGACTGATGGCCTTGACCAATGAAATTTAACATGATAATTGTTTATCATTATTATTATACATCGAATATTTTGTTTAAAATTTAATTTAATTTAATTTAATTTAATTTAATAATATCAGAGACTGGCAGTGTACGATGGATGAAGTGATAAACCAATATATCATATTTGTTATATCAGATTATTTCAATTGAGAATTTTCAAAGGATTTACAAACCATGTTATCTGTGATTTATATATTTTATATGATTTATAGAAAAGATATGTTGTTGACACGAGATATTTTTTGAAATTTATGAATAATATTTTTAAAATCTTAGAGGAGGAGGTTTTGCCATGTGGCATTATTTGAAATCTTTTATTATAAGCTAGCTTATAAACCCGTGTAGTACACGGTCAACTATAAAAAAAATAGATTGACTATTATATTAATTTATAGGTGCTATAAACCCATGTATCAAAGAGGTCAGACATCGAAAAGAATGTAAATTATAAACTTCTATATAATCTTGATAACACGGTTAAAAAGTCATAATATTATAATTTTATACATTCATAATTCATGATTTTTATCACAAGAGTTGAGAAAATATACATTATGATCTTATAAAAATGTGATTTACGATTAATAAATGTAATAATAATAATATTATTATTATTATCTTATCACACGGTTGAATATGTGTATTGTTATGGATGTATCAGTTGTTTCATAAATTATATTAGTATTTAAATTTTCCGTCTGATAAATCCAACTGTTTTTTTTTGTTTATAAGATTTGTGCGGAGCTGGTATATGATAAGCTAAAATTATAGTAATATTTTTATTATTATATAATATATTTGTTTTGATATTTATTTTCTAGTATTATGATGTTTGATAAGTTTTTAGAGTGAAAATGATATAAATAATATTAAAATTAATTAAAACAAAAGTTTGTTTTTATATCTTTCTAAAAAGTTAGATACTATAACTTGTAATTTGTTAAAAAATAATTATAGTGTAGGTAAAATAAATTGTTATAAAAAAATAAATAAATCAACAATCATTTGGTTGTTCATACGTGTTGAAGTCCAGGCCCACCGACCCAAAAATGGGTCAAGACAAGTTTTTTTTTTTAATAGTTTATGTTATAAATAATAATAATAATAATAATAATAATAATAATAATAATAATAATAATAATAATAATAATAATAATAATAATAATAATAATTAGGATAAGGATCAAAATATATTTTTAAATAAAATAAATGTAAATTATGAGAGCGTAGGAGAAAGCGTGTTAGTGCAGTAATGTCTATCGTCTCCGTCAATCAGAACTGTAGCAGAAATAGAAGAGATCTAGACTTTATGGTACATGATATAGTTAAAAGGGCAAGGTAGCAATCTTGTAAATAAGGGGAAATCCCTTATAACCTTGTGCCTATAAATAGGAGCTTTAGGCTTTAGTTTTAGAACTTTTGCTCATTTGACATTTTGGAGAGCTAAGCTTAGAGAGAGAAAGTCTTCATAGGCGATTCACGGTGATTGTACTCGTCATATCTTTCAATAGAATCACGTTATTTGTACGTTCTTGTGTTTTGATCACGTTCGTGTACGGATTCAGCACGTCACACGTTCGATTCGCAATCGTTTCGGAGTCTAAAACCGGTCCTACAAGTGGTATCAGAGCAGGAGCTCGATTGCACAGATCTATCACATAGATTGGTACAGGATTTTATCAGATTCAGATCCGAATTCATCTAGATTTGATCTATTTCTTCATCTTTTTCATTTATTCCATGTTTTACACTGAATTTTGCAAAATTGAACGGGTTTTTACGGTCCAAATTAGCTGATTTTTTGATATGTTGTGCGAAAACACCTGATCTATAACCCTACAAAGTTTCAAATCTTAATTCAAAACCATTTAGGAGAAATCGAAGTTTTTTGGTCCGATATCGCGTGACATCAGCTCCATTTCGCACCAAATAACATCAATTCGTTTGAAAGTAAACCCCATTTCGCACGTATTGAGTTCTACATCATCCATTCCGCACGAATTGGTCATTTGGAGGTCCATTTCGCATCAAAGTGTTCCATTTCGCACGTATTGACTTCATTTCGCATGAAATAGGTTCCAATTCGTTTGAAAACTTGCCATTTCGCACGAAATGAGTCCAATTCGCATGAAAGTTCTCCATTTTGTTTGAAAAAGTTCCATTTCATTTGAAAAAGTTCCATTTTGTTTGAAATAGTTGATCAGGTCGCGCGAGGTGAATATTTACCAATTCGTACGGTGTGATCAGGTTGCATTGTTTTGATCAGGTCACTTAGTCAACTTTTTCAGCAATATCAACTAAATCATTAATTACAATCAGTGTTTTTGATAAAAGAGTTTACATGTGAACATTTATAGTAATGGCCCAATGAGATTTCAATAAGTAAACACTGTTGTCGGCTTAGTGGGATTTTGGTCCAATTATAAATAGAATGCTTTAAAAAACTGTCGGTCATATACTGTTTTAATAATAAGTTTTCATGTGAATTCATCGGCCCAATCATATTCTATTAGGTGATACTGTTGTCGGCCCAATCATATTCTGGTTCAGTAAATTGTCGGCCATTTGCATATTCTATTATGTGATATTGCAGCTCTTTAAGAACAATCGGCCCAATCAGCAATTGTTTAATATCAAGTTAATCGGCCCGATCAACATTTGATGAAATAGTTGCGGCCCAAGTAATTCAGTCTGTTTGGAAGGTTCATCAGTCCATACGAAGTGAACCAATCCGTTTGGTCAGCCAAGTTGTTTGGATCGGTGCAATTAAGATCAGTAGATTAATAGTGAGGTTCATGTGATTTGGTATAAGTGACGGCACATCACGTTAAAGTTCTAGTTCACACCTGATAGGGTCAGGTCATTTGAATTTGATCCGGGTCATAGCAGTTCGCACGTATTGAACTTGAACCAATTCACATCAAATTAGTGATCATTTTGTTTGAACCCAAGTCGTGTGGTATTACACTCAGTTCGCACGAGTTAGGATTAGATCAATTCGCACCAAGTCAATTCGTACCAAATCAGTTCGTACGAATTGAAGTTGTGAGGTCAAGTTGTTTGGAAGTGAATCAGTCCGCATGGTGTGGGTTACTTCGTACCAAGATCATTTCGCACCAACCGAGTACCAGTTTGATTCAGTTAATTGATAAGTGTTTAAACTGATCGTTTGTTTGTTTGTTTGCAGGTGATTCAAGATATACACGGTGCAAATATCAAGACACAATTTGAAGATGTCTAGCGGTGGTGAAGAATTTTACAACACGTTTTACAATGCTTTTACTTTAGAATCATCCGAAAGAAGATCTGAAACAAGAGATTATTCAAAAGAGATTTCAGATAATTTGAAATATGACAATATGTATGGAAACCAACAAAAACCACCGAAATGAATGAAAGTTGAAGAATATAACTGGTGGAAAAATCGGTTTGAGGGTTGGGTAAAAGCTTTTGCACCTGAAAGTTGGTTAAAATTAAAACAAGGATATAAAGAACCAACAAAAGAAGGGGGAGAGTTATTAACCGAAGAAGAGTTTACAGAAAAAGAATTAAAATATGTTGTAGCTGAACACAGAATGATTACATTGTTACATCAGTCAGTGAGAGAAGATATAATTTCACTACTTGAACATGAGAGAACATCAAAGGGTTTATGGGAAGCTTTAGAAAGAAAATGTACTGGTGGTGAACTGATTATTAAAAACAAGCGTTTGTTATTGAAAAAAGAATTTGATTTGTTTGCTTGTATGAAAGGTGAAACTGTTCCACAAATGATTGAAAGATTCGTTCACCTAAAACTTGAAATGGAGAGAGTTGGTGTGTCAAAAAATAATGAAGAGATCATTGATAAGTTGATAGAAGCTGTTCCAAATGAACACGACTGGTTATACTATGTCATGATTCTCAAAAACAGTAATGATATGAGCAAGGTGACTCTAGACTGGCTGATTGAGAAACTTGAGGGGCATGATCTAGAAATCAGGAAACAAAACAAAATAGGAAGCCAGCTGTATAAACAAAATGTCGACTTATACTACAGAGGAAACATGTTTGATCAAAAGTCAAAAACGGGATTTAGTGCTGGAAGCTCAAGGGATTCACCTCAGCAAAGTTCTTCAAGAGATTCGGGCTATCATTCAATTGGTTCAAATTCATCAAATCCAAACATAGTCAATTGCAATATCGCTATAGATCTGAAAAACTCTCAAAGTCTGAATGCAGAAGCTGCCAAGCAACAAATGGTGTTCTTAGCTTCCGTCCTGGAATCGTACGAAAGTCTGATCACAGGAAAAGTTGGAAATCCAAAATTGACAAAGGAAGATTATGATCAGATCGATCCAGAGGACATGGAGTTAATGGATATTATGTGGTGCATGGCTAGCACAATGAGGAGAGCACAACGCTTCATGGAGATCACTGGAAGATCATCTTTGGGATCTGCTGATTCGAAATTGGGGTTTGATAAGGCAAAAGTTACCTGTTTCAAATGCAAACAGAAAGGACACTTTAAGAGAGAGTGTACAAACAGGGCACTGACGAACCCACGAATCCATTAAGAGATGATTATTATAAGAAAGCAATTTATCATCGCAACAGTGGATCATCAAATGTGAGTCAGAAACAGATCGATGAAGGGTCGTCAAAGGAAAGATCTAGGGCGATGGCGGTTATTCAAGAAGATAAAGGTTTTGACTGGAGTCAAATTCTTCCTGAAGAAGATTATGTTGGATCCGCATTTGTAGCTGATGCGGATTATGAAAATTGGTGGAGAAGAGATAGTGCAAGATATGAGATTAGAAAGTTGAAAGAACCATTCAAATAAGCTCGGAGAGCCAATAGATGGAATGCTGAACTGGAATGTTACATGGATCCACAGGGTAATCCAGTGGTTGATCCGAAAAAGGTGGATTTTGATGCAGTAACAAATCTTTTTCCAGATCAGGACACTTATCACACAAGAAGATTATCTGAAAAAGGGTATGAAGCTGATCTGATGAACAAAATAAAAGAAATTTGTGAAGCAAGTCGGCCAAAGGTGGTAGAAATGAAGAAGAGGAAAGAAGAAGAGTTGAAAAGGCTGGTAGAAGAGGTGAAGATTCTGGCAAAGAATGATGTTGAAGAAGAACAGAAGATGGAAGAAGAAGAGAAGAAAGAAGAAGTCCAGAAAGTTGAAACAGAAGTGTTGGAACCTGAAGGTTTATACATGTAGGTTTACATAGTTTAAGGGTTGGTTATGTATTTGTTTTGTTTTTGTGTTTGGGCCGATAATGTAAGGGGTTGGGTTAGTAGCCTTTGTGTCGCAATGGGCTTAGGGTTAGCCTAGTGATTTTGTATTTAAACCAACCTCAACCTCTTAGTTGAGGTTGTTGGTTAGATTGAAGGTTACGAGTCAAGGGAACCATAATCGGTTGATAGAGTCTTGTATCCTTCATTGTTAATCTTTGAATGCAAGATCTCTGGTTTGTGTTTTCTTTACATCATTAGTTATTTATTGTTATTTGTTCTTGAATCACCTTGTGATTGTTTTCCGCACCTTCACAAGTTAAGTTGATATCATTGATAGATCCTGAACGGGTTTTACAATTGGTATCAGAGCCAAGAAACCATTCTTGGTTCGGTTTTGATATCAATCAGATTCAAGAACATCATTTGTTACTAATATGCTTTGGTGTCTGTTTTGCAGTGAAAAAGGATCTCATATTCAAAACTGTTCTTGGTAAATTGTTAAAAATAGTACTGATTTTGGGTTGTGTGATTTCAGAAAATCTGTTAGCTGATTTCTCGGAGTTGGTGATCAAAGAAAATTCAAAGATTTCGATATCTTTGAATTTAAAAAGTGCTGAAAATCAGGGATTACGGGTCAACAGTGTTTATCTCATATCTGTTTTGCAGGTTCCGACTCGCAATCAACTGAGATCTCGACTTGTGCTGCATCCGTCTCGACTCGCAATCAACAAAGGTCTCGACTTGTGCTGCATCCGTCTCGACTCGCAATCAACAAAGGTCTCGACTTGTGCTGCATCCGTCTTGACTCGCAATCAACAAAGGTCTCGACTTGTGCTGATTTGGTTTCGACTCGCAATCATCAACCGTCTCGATTGATTTTGCTCCGGTCTCGACTCGCAATCTTCCTTATATCGACTTGTGTGGATCTGGTTTCTACTCGCAACCAACTAGGTCTCGAGTTTGTGATCTCGACTCGCAACCTTATTTGGACCTGGACTTTTGAACTGTTGGACTGTTGGACTTAAAAATAATTAATTAATCACCTATTTACTTAATTACCTTTTAAGAAAACATGTCATCTGGTAATCAAGTTAATGACTTAGCTGTCACAAATGCTCAGCAAGAATTGGACTCCAAAATCGGAACTAGTTCTCGCATTCCAAGGTTGTTGGATGCAAATGATTTTCCAGAATGGAAGTGGCGTTTTGAGCAGCATATCAAGTTTAAGGAACCTAAACTTTGGAGGTGTATTGAAAGAGGTCCTAGAGAAATTATGTATGAGAAGGAAACAAACCCTGGAGTCAAAGTCAAGAAACCTCGTGCCGAGTATACTGATGAAGACTATGCTATAGAAGAGGAAGATAATCGGGCAACATCTTACTTGACCATGGGACTGGGGTCAGACATCGCTATGGGATTTCGCACTTGCAAATCGGCCAAAGAAATGTGGGAAGCATTGATTGATGTGTACGAAGGGAATGAAGACATGAGAGAAAGCAGAAGGAACTTGTTGAGACAAAATTTCAATAATTTCAATTACATCTATGGGGAAACTATTGAGAATCAGATTCAGCGTTTCTCAAAGATTGTCACTCAAATGGATCTAGAAGAAATTCTTCCTTCAAAAGCTGCTCAGAATCGACAACTTCTAAATGCCTTGCCAAAGAGCTGGGATAATCACGTTGCAATGATCAAGCGGACGAAAGATCTTGCAAGATGCACTTTGACTGAAATGATTTCTCATATCAAGGCATGTGAGCTTGATGACAAGCAAAGGGAGAATAATCACAAGTCCAGCTTGCTGGCAGCAGGTATTTCTGTTTCTTCTACCAATTCGAGCAACGACAACGCCGCACTGATTTCTCAAAATGGATCGAAAAAGACCTCTTCTGGTTCGACCACAACTGTGCATTACTCTAGCTCAAGTCCTTCGTCGTCTGCAGCAAAAATTGCCACAACTTCTTCAGCAAAAGCCGAGCTCATTGCCTTCTTTACTCAGCAATCCAAAGAGAATCTGGAGATCGCTGCTTCCGTTGTCAATTGTTTAAATGCTTTTGTCGCAGGTAAAATACAACCCCCTAGCTGGTCGTTGAATGATCTATATCAGTATCATACTGATGATGTGGAGGAGATGGACATCACCTGGCAAATGGCAATGGCAGCGTTCAGAGCACAAAAATTCACTAACAAGACTGGGGAAATAGATGGGGTACTCCTTATTCAAACTCTGCAACTGTTCCACTGAAGTTACGCTGCTACAACTGTCATGAACCAGGACATTTGGCACGAAACTGTCCTAAGCCTAACAACAAAAAAGATCATACACCTGCACATCCTGCCCCGCCAAATCCTGAAAGGGCTCTTGTAACGACAAATGATTCAACTGTTACTGGTGAAGGAACTCAGAGTTCAGCCCTTGTTGTTCAACCAAGTGCAGAGTTTAATTGGGATGATGAAATTCAACGCCTGAACATCTCTCAACCAGAAATCCAGAGTGTCACTGAAAACATAGCTTTCATGACATCAGATGAAAAGGACTCTTCGCCAGATGTTGAGCCTCCAGCTGAGAATTTGGCATTTATGACCAAAATCTTGTCAGCTCCTGTTCATGGACTCACTGCTGAGGAGGTACGTTCTATTTTCTGTACTACTGAATGCAGAGAAAGAGTTGAGGCTTATAGGGTACATAATGCTGAACTTATTCAAGATTACCAAGATCTTAAAAATAAAAACTTTACTTTGGCCAAAAATGAAAAGCTTTACAAAGAAAAAATTGAGGCCCAAAGAAAAGATATAGTTCAGTTGAAAGAAGACCTCAGTGCAAAAAATTGTAATTTTTTAGATGCTCTAGCAACAATTAGTGACTTGACCAAAGAACTAGAAGATTTGAAGGTCAAATATCAGGTAAATGAAATCAATATTAAAAAGTTTGACACTTCTAGTAATTTGGTCAAGAACATTTGTGACATACAACTAGAGTACAAAGAAAAGAAAGGGGCTGGTCTAGGATACACAAAAACTCCTCCTCCATACAATCATAATTACACTTATATGCCTTTCACGGAAGAGGAGTTAATTAATGAGGGCAAGATGACTTACGGTCCAAAAACCGATAAGTCATCAATCAACAACAAATTTGTTGATAATAAAGACCAGCTCCTTCAATGAATTTCGTCTCAAAAGGCAATGTTGATCCTAACCATTCGTTTGCATGTGCAGAAAAAGTTGACTTGAAATGTGAAGATACTCTTGGGGGAGAACAAGTTTTAAATTCTGATTTACAAAAACCTTGTTTTGATGAAAATAATCCTGATGTTATTTTGGGACAAAATATTTTTAGCATGTTTCTTTCTTTAGCTTATAATGGGCCTGATGTTTTGGGCAAGACTGATGATGGTTGTGTTGAAACTGTGAACATTAATTCTGGTGATGAATTTTCTTCAGTTAATAATTGTGAATGTGATGGTTCTAATCTGTCAGATGATAGTGTTGCAGGTGAGGTCCCCCAGGATACATTCAGTGAAACCACTGAAACTTCTTCTCAAGAAAATCAAGAATATCCTGATTCTTCTTCTGAATCGGTCTCAGTGGGAGTCCCTAATGTTGAATCTAGTGGGACCCCATTGGAAACCGTTGATGCACATGTTGAAGAAACATGTGTTAGTGAAATTTCAACCATTTCTGAAATTGAAACCGAATCAAAATCCATCGACAAAGAATAAAATGTTGAAATGGACATAAAATCTTCAACAGATGTTTTACCAAATAAAACTGACCTCAAATCATCAGATTTTCAAGAAAAGGGTAATCACAGTAAGAAAGCTGCGTCTCAATCTCAACCTACATCACATGCTTGTGCAACTTCCAACCAGCTAAATCCAGGTTGCTCAAAACGAAAGCCAGCTAAATTTGCAAAACCTGAAAAGCAAATCAGGAACAATTTTCAGAAAACCTCGAATCTCCACACATTGAAACGACAAACATGTTTCAACTGTGGAATTGCAGGACACATCGCACGAAATTGTGTCCATCTCCCAAGGACGTCATCTGAGCATAAAGGCTTTAACAATCAGAAGGCTAAGTCTAATCGAACATGTTGTTCAAAGCCCGTGAAAGTCACAAAGACTGAGGCAATGAAGAATAACAGTCGTAGGACCAAGCCCTCTGATTTTGACTGGAATGCAGCCAAACAAAGAAATCAACAATATCACAAAAATTTTCAAAGATACCAACATAATGTTTTTGATAATTATTGTTTCAAGTGGTCACATCAACATTTGAGACCAAAAATCAAGGCTGCCCAGTCAAACATGTGTGCGAACTCTTCTGTCAACAAAGACAAATCGAAATTTTTGAATAAAGATAATCTAATTTGGCAAAAAGTAACGTACATTGATTCACATGGAAAACCCAGATCTACCATGGGCTGGGTTCCCAAATCTAACTAATCTCGCAAATCGTGCAGGAACAACTATGGAGGACTACCGTGCGCCTCTGGTACATGGATAGTGGCTGTTCCAGGCATATGACGGGAGACTTGTCTCAGCTGGTCAATGTAAAAGAATTTGACGGGGGATATGTCTCTTTTGCGGGAGGAGAATCTGGTAGAATCACATTGAAGGGAACAGTGAAAAACGGTGTTTTAAGCTTCGAAAATGTGAATTATGTTCCTGAACCGAAACACAATTTGTTGAGCATTTCACAAATTTGTGACTGAGGAAATTCAGTGCATTTTACAAAGAAAGGATGTTATGTATTGAAGCCAGGGATCGTCATTCCTGAAGATTGGTTTTTAATGACCGCTGAGAGACGAGGAAACGCTTATGTCATCGATATGAACAAGAAGCCGTGTGAAGAGATCACTTGTTTGTTTTCAAAGATATCAGAACATGATGGTTTATTGTGGCATCGTCGTCTTGGACATGTGAACATGAAAAATTTAAATCGTCTTGCCAAAGGTCAACTGGTACGTGATCTGCCAATCAAAGACTTTATGTTGGTAGAAAAATGTGTTACCTGTTGTGACAACTCGGACTTTAGACTTGCTTTGATGTAACGTTACGTGCTTACGAGAACTGAATTATATGATTTAATGAATGTTTTGGTTTTATGTGTATCATGTATGTATTGAACCGCACAACACTTGGAAACCCGAATCGCACAACACCCTTGGGCCGCACAAGCCTATTGGGCTTTACATATGCTCGCGGACCATTAGAAGTAGCCGAGTGGGCTCGGCCCACTCCCCTTATGCGCAAACAAACAAAACAACCCTTAGGGACTTGTTTTCTCATTAGTTGCAAAACACACACACAAGTCACAAAACCCTAGAAGCTCTTATCCTCCCTCTCGTTTCGCTTGAAGCCGACGACACCCAAAGGCTCACGAGTTTGGAATTGTTCTTGCACCCTTCACCTTTCGGTTAGTGTTTGGTTATTAAATTGGTTGATGTTATGTGGTTTCACATGTTTTAGAATTGCATAATGATAAACTAGGGCTAATCCGGTTAGTGTTTGATGTTAAGTGCTTGCTAAATGATGCTTCGATTATGGGTTATTGAATGTTTGTAATCGGCTATAATAAGAATCGGTTTGATTAGGTTGCATGATAGTTTATGATTTTGTAAATCACATGATCCGATTTGATGCTTGATTAAGTGCGAATTCTGCATTCTTGATGATGATGCTATGAACGTGTATGAATGTGTTTGATTTTGGAATGAAACTGTTGTTTGATCTGATTTCCGAAACTGCCTTAGATGTTTGCTAGAATCACGGATAAATCATTGCATGAATTATGGAAATCAGTTACACACTTGGTTGCGACCCAGATTGCGAGTCGGGAACCCACAGTCTCGACTCGAGACCACATCAGCATGAACCGAAACCACGGTTGCGAGTCCTGTTGCGACTCGTAACCAGACCATGACAAGCCGAAATCACCATTGCGACTCGTAACCTCCTGTTGCGACTCGTAATCTCCTGCTGTGACTCGTAATTCCCTGTTGCGACTCGAGATCGCCGGTTGCGACTCGAGACCAAGTATGCACGTGCACTGTTTTGGGCCTACACTGTCACTGGCCCAATCATTCTGGACCAAACCTTTTGGACTTATGCAATTGGCTGTCATGCGTTATGTATTTGGGCCGTGTATACCATTGGACCTCTATTGGGCCGATATGTATTTGGTAGTATGTAATTGGGCTGATTGTCTTTTGGGCTTAGACATTGGATCACACACAAGTTTAATATATTGGGCCGGGTTATGTTGGGCCGAGATTAGAACGCACAAGTTATGCTCTTGACTGCTAAGTGTTACCATGTTCTATAAGTGCTCGAAACATGTTAACTTGTATGTTTTATACGTGCATTACGTGAAGTCAAAACCTGACTTGTATACAAACCGTGATAGGACGTGGTTGACCATTTACTAGCTTATCTATACTCTTTGTGTATCTGCCGAGCAAACCAAGGTGAGTTCACACAGCCAAGGCATGGGATTCCCGGGTTGGGAATTGGGTTGGAAATGTTGATATGGAATGATACTCGTAATTACGCATTCACTAGACTATAGACCATCGTCCTCAGGATAGTCAGGACACGTTACGTAAATCCTGCGTAACCCAGTAATTGCCATTTGTCTCCCGGGTCGGGAGGACACGTTACGTAAATCCTGCGTAACCCAATACCCTCTACTGTCTTCCGGGTCGGAAGGACACGCTGCGTAAATCCTGCGTAGCCCCCACGCGTACCACTGTCCTCGGGGAAGGGCACGTCACGTAAATCCTGCGTGACCCTGTACGTATTCCTGTTCTCGGTTTAAGAAGAACACATGGTTGCACTAGTCTAGTAAGTACCATAATGGGAATCCCCCATTGTTAAGGATAATCGTGAGAATCCCTCACCACTAGATAAACTTACGCATTACTGTTATGAACTTACTTTCTGTGAACTCGCTCAACTAGTTTGTTGATTATTTGCTGCATGCCTTGCAGGACCTTAGGTATACTTGGAGCTTGCACCAGAGGAGAAGCGGGTCGTTGTGGACTAGAACATGTGAATGCTTATTAAACGCTTTTACATTCACACATTGATACTTATGTTTTGGGTTTTACATTTAATGCTTCCGCTACATATACAATGTTTGGTTTTGAACATCAATTATGTCTATGATTATTACTAAATGCTATGTTTGATATAATTGGTGGCTTGATCCTGGTCATGTCACGCCTCCAAGCGGTGATACTCCGCGGGTGGATTTTGGGGGTGTGACAGATTGGTATCAGAGCCATTGGTTATAGAGAACTTGGTTTTAATATGGGAAAACGTTTTTATTAAAACCAGACTATAACCAGAACAGTGCTCTCAACGATCCACAACGACGCTTCGCTCCACGTGCAAGACTCGACATCCTAGGTAATAAGGTTTATGTTTATTGCCTGTTTGCTAGAACTGCTTAGAACTTTGCTCGCATTACGTTTAGATACACATGATACTATAGCATGAGAATCCCTACGTGCTTACACTTTTCTGTCATCGCCCTACTCGCGAACCACTCTCATTTACGTTACTTTTACTATGAAGATCATGTCTGGAAGAATTAACATGACTCAAGCCCAGCTAGAGGCTCTCGTTCAAGCTCAAGTTGCTGCGGCACTTGCAGCTGCTCAAGCAGGTCAACCAGCGCAGCAAGTTTTCACCTTTAAGAACTTCATGGACTGTCGTCCAAGTACCTTCAGCGGCACAGAGGGGGCAGTGGGACTCCTCCACTGGTTCGAGAAGCTAGAGTCAGTATTCGAAATGTGCGAGTGCCCTGAGGCTCGCAAGGTCAAGTATGCAACTGGCACCTTGGAAGGGATAGCATTAACTTGGTGGAACGCCGAAGTTCAGATCTTAGGGTTGGCAGCTGCTAACGCCACACCCTGGAACGATTTTAAGGAACTTATCAAGAGGGAATATTGTACTCGCGAAGATATTCACAAGCTGGAAGACGAGCTGTATAATTTGAAAATGGTTGGATCAGAGATTGAAGCGTATACTAAACGGTCAAACGAGCTGGCCGTACTGTGCCCAACTATGGTGGACCCTCCATACAAGCGCATCGAGATGTATCTCAAGGGGTTGGCGCCAGAGATCCAGAGCCATGTTACTTCGGCTAATCTTGATAACATCCAGGAGATTCAACGCCTCGCTCATCGCATCACCGACCAGGCAGTGGACCAGAATAAACTGCCTAAACGTATCAGCGCTACTGCTACAGTCACTCCTTCAACTACTCCTGCTACTAGCGACAGCAAACGAAAATGGGATGGAGATTCTAGTAAAGGTTCAGCATCTGTTCAGTCTCAAGCTCAGCAACAGAAGACTGACCACTACCAGAGTCCCAGTCAGCAATCCTCCGGTGGTCATAGACGGGGAAGATATCAGGGATTTCACCCCAAGTGTCACAATTGCAACAGGCACCATAGCGGCCCATGCAGCAAGGGTCGTTGCCAAAGGTGGCTCAAGATGGGGCACGAGGCCAAAGACTGTAGGAGCCCTCGTCCTGCAAACCAGAACCAGCAACCACAACAACCAGCTCCACAGAACCCACAGCAGCAACAGCAGCCACAGCGTGGAAACCGGGGATGTTTCCAGTGTGGGGCTGAAGGTCATTTCAAACGCGATTGCCCTCAGTTGAACCAGAATCGCAACAACAATAACCAGGGCAACGGGAACGACAACGGTGGGAACAACAACAATAATGGCAACGAGGCTAGGGGACGCGCTTTTGTGCTAGGTCGAGGTGACGCAGTGAACGATCCCAACGTCGTTATGGGTAAGTTTCTCCTCGACAATATTTACGTTACTGTTTTGTTTGATTCGGGTGCGGATACAAGCTATATGTCTGTGAAAATGTGTCAACTGCTAAAACGTGCACCAACATTTTTACCCACCAAACATGTAGTAGAGTTAGCTAACGGTAAAAGTCTAGAAGCCACGCACGTAGTTCAGGGTTGTAATCTTATCCTAGCTGGTCAAGCCTTCTCAATCGATCTCATTCCCATAGTTTTAGGTAGCTTCGACGTCGTGATTGGGATGGATTGGCTATCCCAACACCAGGCAGAAATCTTATGCAGTGAGAAGATTATTCGCATTCCTCGTTCTGGTCAGGAACCTCTCGAAGTTCAAGGTGACAAGAGTGGTGCAGTGGTCGGCATCATCTCTTTCTTGAAGGCTCAGAAATGCTTACGAAAGGGTCACACTGCCATTCTGGCACTCGTTACAGACGCATCAGCAAAAGAAAAGAAGTTGGAGGATATTCCAATTGTACGCGATTACCCTCAGGTGTTTCCTGAAGACTTACCTGGCTTACCGCCTCATCGTCAGGTCGAATTCCAAATCGAGCTCGCTCCAGGAGCAGCACCCATAGCTCGCGCACCGTATCGTCTAGCTCCATCAGAATTGGAAGAATCGTCAAAGCAGCTGCAAGAGCTCTTGGAAAAGGGCTTTATTCGTCCAAGCTCTTCGCCTTGGGGAGCTCCAGTACTATTCGTGAAAAAGAAAGACGGTACGTTCATAATGTGCATAGACTACCGTGAACTCAACAAGGTGACGGTGAAGAACCGTTATCCTCTTCCACGCATAGACGACTTATTCGACCAGTTGCAAGGGTCGTGTTACTATTCGAAGATAGACTTGAGGTCAGGGTATCATCAGCTGAGAGTCCGGGATGAGGACGTCTCCAAGACAGCCTTCAGAACTCGTTACGGCCACTACGAGTTTCTTGTCATGCCGTTCGGGTTATCGAACGCGCCTGCCGTATTTATGGATCTTATGAACAGGGTGTGCAAACCCTATCTTGACAAGTTCGTCATTGTGTTTATCGACGACATTCTAATCTACTCCAAGAGTCAGGAGGAGCACGAGCAGCATCTTCGTCTTATTTTGGAACTCCTTCAGAAGGAACAGCTGTACGCCAAGCTTTCTAAATGCGACTTCTGGCTTCGTGAAGTCCACTTCTTAGGCCATGTGGTGAACAGGGATGGGATCCATGTCGATCCATCCAAGGTAGACTCAATCAGAAACTGGCCTGCACCACGAACGCCAACGGAAATACGCCAATTCTTGGGTTTGGCGGGTTACTACAGACGGTTTATTAAAGACTTTTCGAAGATCGCGCAACCACTTACACTACTGACACAGAAGGGTGTCACCTACCGTTGGGGCAACATGCAGGAAACTGCTTTTCAGTATCCAAAGGATAGGCTTTGCAGCGCACCTATTCTCTCACTGCCAGAGGGCACGGATGACTTCGTGGTATATTGTGACGCATCAATACAGGGTCTGGGTTGTGTATTGATGCAGCGGGATAAAGTTATTGCCTACGCCTCTCGTCAACTAAAGGTTCATGAACGGAACTACACGACGCACGATTTAGAGCTGGGAGCTGTTGTTTTCGCGCTTAAGATATGGCGACACTACCTGTACGGTACCAGGTGCACGATTTACACCGATCACAGGAGTCTCGAGCATATTCTTAAGCAGAAGGATTTAAATATGCGTCAACGACGATGGGTCGAGTTGCTTAACGATTACGAATGCGCTATCAAGTACCATCCAGGCAAAGCCAACGTTGTGGCTGATGCCCTCAGTCGGAAAGACACTTTACCTCGGCGCGTGCGAGCGCTACAGCTTACAATTCAGTCTAGCCTTCCTACACAGATACGAAATGCTCAGATAGAAGCATTGAAGCCCGAAAACGTCAAGGCTGAAGCCTTACGCGGCTCACGACAGCGGTTAGAACAGAAGGAAGACGGCGCCTACTATGTAACGGGGCGTATTTGGGTCCCATTTTATGGCGGTCTACGCGAACTTGTGATGGACGAAGCACACAAGTCTCGCTACTCGGTACATCCAGGGTCGGACAAAATATACCACGACATCAGAACTACTTATTGGTGGCCTAGTATGAAGACCCATATCGCGACCTACGTCGGCAAGTGTTTGACCTGCGCGAGAGTCAAGGTCGAATACCAGAAATCAGCGGGTCTACTTCAGCAGCCTAAGATACCTCAATGGAAATGGGAAGAAATTTCCATGGATTTTGTTACAGGCCTACCTAGATCCCAGCGGGGGAATGATACCATATGGGTGATAGTGGATCGACTCACTAAGTCTGCACACTTCCTACCTATAAAGGAAACGGATAAGTTCTCCACTCTCGCAGACGTCTATCTTAAAGAAGTTGTTTCGAGGCACGGAGTGCCCACATCCATTATTTCGGATCGCGATGCACGATTCACGTCAGAACTTTGGCAAGCAATGCACAAATCTTTCGGCTCACGATTAGACATGAGCACAGCATATCACCCTCAGACGGATGGGCAGTCTGAGCGTACGATCCAAACACTTGAAGACATGCTTAGGGCATGCGTTATAGACTTCGGCAATGGCTGGGAAGAGCACCTTCCTTTGGTGGAGTTCTCGTATAATAATAGTTATCACACCAGCATACAAGCCGCTCCATTCGAGGCATTATACGGGCGTAAATTCCGGCCACCTCTTTGTTGGGCAGAGGTGGGGGATAGTCAGATCACGGGTCCAGAGATTGTAGTGGACGCCACAGAAAAGATTGCACAGATACGACAACGTATGGCGGCAGCACGCGACCGTCAGAAAGCCTACGCGGACAAGCGTAGGAAGCCCTTGGAATTTCAGGTCGGGGACCGGGTTTTATTGAAAGTCTCACCCTGGAAGGGTGTGGTACGTTTTGGCAAACGGGGCAAACTGAATCCGCGATACGTCGGACCGTTCGAAATAATAGAAAAGATTGGCAAAGTAGCATACAAGCTAAACCTACCAGTTGAACTCGGGGCAGTTCACAATGTCTTTCATGTATCGAACTTAAAGAAGTGCCTATTAGATGAAACCCTCATCATTCCTTTTAAGGAACTCACTATCGACGAGCGGTTGCAGTTCGTCGAGGAACCAGTTGAAATCACGGACCGGGATGTGAAGGTCCTCAAAAGCAAGAGAATCCCTCTTGTTCGAGTACGTTGGAACTCCAAACGTGGCCCAGAGTACACCTGGGAACGCGAAGACAGGATGACAGAAAAGTACCCCCAGTTATTCGAAACCAATGCAACCACTACTGAGACTGAAGCTACTACTTCGGAATTTCGGGACGAAATTCCAGATCAACGGGGGGAGGATGTGACACCCCAGGAAAACCAGTGAACGATTGAGCTTACCTAGCTTCCTCAGTGAGTGCATACCAAATTTCGGGACGAAATTTCCAATTAGTTGGGGATAATGTGACAACTCGGACTTTAGACTTGCTTTGATGTAACGTTACGTGCTTACGAGAACTAAATTATATGATTTAATGAATGTTTTGGTTTTATGTGTATCATGTATGTATTGAACCGCACAACACTTGGAAACCCGAATCGCACAACACCCTTGGGCCGCACAAGCCTATTGGGCTTTACATATGCTCGCGGACCATTAGAAGTAGCCGAGTGGGCTCGGCCCACTCCCCTTATGCGCAAACAAACAAAACACCCCTTAGGGACTTGTTTTCTCATTAGTTGCAAAACACACACACAAGTCACAAAACCCTAGAAGCTCTTATCCTCCCTCTCGTTTCTCTTGAAGCCGACGACACCCAAAGGCTCACGAGTTTGGAATTGTTCTTGCACCCTTCACCTTTCGGTTAGTGTTTGGTTATTAAATTGGTTGATGTTATGTGGTTTCACATGTTTTAGAATTGCATAATGATAAACTAGGGCTAATCCGGTTAGTGTTTGATGTTAAGTGCTTGCTAAATGATGCTTCGATTATGGGTTATTGAATGTTTGTAATCGGCTATAATAAGAATCGGTTTGATTAGGTTGCATGATAGTTTAAGATTTTGTAAATCACATGATCCGATTTGATGCTTGATTAAGTGCGAATTCTGCATTCTTGATGATGATGCTATGAACGTGTATGAATGTGTTTGATTTTGGAATGAAACTGTTGTTTGATCTGATTTCCGAAACTGCCTTAGATGTTTGCTAGAATCACGGATAAATCATTGCATGAATTATGGAAATCAGTTACACACTTGGTTGCGACCCAGATTGCGAGTCGGGAACCCACAGTCTCGACTCGAGACCACATCAGCATGAACCGAAACCACGGTTGCGAGTCCTGTTGCGACTCGTAACCAGACCATGACAAGCCGAAATCACCAATGCGACTCGTAACCTCCTGTTGCGACTCGTAATCTCCTGCTGTGACTCGTAATTCCCTGTTACGACTCGAGATCGCCGGTTGCGACTCGAGACCAAGTATGCACGTGCACTGTTTTGGGCCTACACTGTCACGGGCCCAATCATTCTGGACCAAACCTTTTGGACTTATGCAATTGGCTGTCATGCGTTATGTATTTGGGCCGTGTATACCATTGGACCTCTATTGGGCCGATATGTATTTGGTAGTATGTAATTGGGCTGATTGTCTTTTGGGCTTAGACATTGGATCACACACAAGTTTAATATATTGGGCCGGGTTATGTT
This sequence comes from Helianthus annuus, assembly GCF_002127325.2. Taxonomy (NCBI): domain Eukaryota; kingdom Viridiplantae; phylum Streptophyta; class Magnoliopsida; order Asterales; family Asteraceae; genus Helianthus; species Helianthus annuus. The sequence continues at coordinate 79,260,104 of NC_035438.2, forward strand.
GGGCCGAGATTAGAACGCACAAGTTATGCTCTTGACTGCTAAGTGTTACCATGTTCTATAAGTGCTCGAAACATGTTAACTTGTATGTTTTATACGTGCATTACGTGAAGTCAAAACCTGACTTGTATACAAACCGTGATAGGACGTGGTTGACCATTTACTAGCTTATTTATACTCTTTGTGTATCTGCCGAGCAAACCAAGGTGAGTTCACACAGCCAAGGCATGGGATTCCCGGGTTGGGAATTGGGTTGGAAATGTTGATATGGAATGATACTCGTAATTACGCATTCACTAGACTATAGACCATCGTCCTCAGGATAGTCAGGACACGTTACGTAAATCCTGCGTAACCCAGTAATTGCCATTTGTCTCCCGGGTCGGGAGGACACGTTACGTAAATCCTGCGTAACCCAATACCCTCTACTGTCTTCCGGGTCGGAAGGACACGCTGCGTAAATCCTGTGTAGCCCCCACGCGTACCACTGTCCTCGGGGAATGGCACGTCACGTAAATCCTGCGTGACCCTGTACGTATTCCTGTTCTCGGTTTAAGAAGAACACATGGTTGCACTAGTCTAGTAAGTACCATAATGGGAATCCCCCATTGTTAAGGATAATCGTGAGAATCCCTCACCACTAGATGAACTTACGCATTACTGTTATGAACTTACTTTCTGTGAACTCGCTCAACTAGTTTGTTGATTATTTGCTGCATGCCTTGCAGGACCTTAGGTATACTTGGAGCTTGCACCAGAGGAGAAGCGGGTCGTTGTGGACTAGAACATGTGAATGCTTATTAAACGCTTTTACATTCACACATTGATACTTATGTTTTGGGTTTTACATTTAATGCTTCCGCTACATATACAATGTTTGGTTTTGAACATCAATTATGTCTATGATTATTACTAAATGCTATGTTTGATATAATTGGTGGCTTGATCCTGGTCATGTCACGCCTCCAAGCGGTGATACTCCGCGGGTGGATTTTGGGGGTGTGACACCTGTGCCAAAGAAAAAGCTCATCGGAAGTCACACAAATCCAAGCCTACACCCTCAACCAAAGCTGTACTTGAATTACTTCATATGGATCTATTTGGGCCCGTGAATGTTTTAAGTATTGGCAAGAAGGCGTATTGTCTTGTGATAGTCGATGACTACTCACGTTATACCTGGGTGTACTTTCTAAGTCACAAGAGTGAGGCTGCAGTTTTGATCAAACAATTTATCACCTTGGTGGAAAATCAAGCTAGTACGAAAGTGAAGGCGATTCGATCCGATAATGGGACAGAGTTCAAAAATGTTACCATGAATACTTACTGTGCAGAAAAGGGAATTGATCAGCAGTACAGTGCTCCTCGAACTCCACAACAAAATGGTGTTGCTGAAAGGCGAAATCGTACTCTTATAGAGGCTGCGCGTACTATGCTGGCTGACTCAAGGCTTCCTAGTTTCTTCTGGGCTGAAGCTGTTAGCACGGCCTGTTATGTCCTGAATCATGCTTTAGTCAATAAACGTCATATGAAAACTCTTATGAGATTCTGGAAGGACATAAACCTTCGGTTTCACACTTTCGTATCTTTGGTTGTCCATGTGTGTTACTGCTAATGGACACTAATGGAAAGTTTGAAGTCAAAGGAGACGATTGTTACTTTGTTGGATACGCTAAAGGCTCAGCTTATAGAGTATACAACAAAGTAACTAAAAAGGTCGTTGAGTCGTGCAACATTGAATGGCTAGAAGAAAATTCTACTGATGCTAGAGTTGGTCCAGACTGGTTATATGATTATGCTACTTTGTTTAAATCCTTTAATGTGTTACCAAGTGTCTCTACAGGTGCAGGTATGTCTACTCCGCATCAACCGCTGTCATTTGGTGACTCTGAGGAAGAGGAACAAGCTGAAAGAGGATCAAAAGGTCATACCATTGATCCCCCCGGAATGGTTTTCACTCCACATTCTTCGCCTCAGCAGATGTCCTATCGCTCCCCTGAAGGTGCTTCAACGAGTGGTGCTGCACCCAGTGTTTCAGGATCTTCACTTTTTCCTGAATCTATTCCCGAGGATTGCGCTGTCGCTACTCCATTCGTTCATCATACTGCAGTTCCTAATGAGGGGGAGACTAGCCACACCATTGCTGATAATCAAGATGTTGCTTCTGAAGACGAGACAGTTCCAGACATGGCCATACCTACAAGTGTCCAGCGAAATCACCCTATAGAGAATGTGATTGGTCTTGTGAATGCAGGAATCATGACCAGGAGTCAATCCGGAATCATCAATACTTGCTTGTATTCTTGCTATCTTTCTCAAATCGAACCTAAAACTATTGATATAGCTTTGCAGGAACCAGGATGGGTAGATGCTATGCACGAAGAACTGAACCAGTTTGAGAAGCTTGGAGTATGGAAACTTGTCAAGTTGCCAGAGGGAAAGCGTAAACTTGGAACAAGATGGGTATTTCGAAACAAGCAAGATTCTGCTGGAGTTATTGTTCGAAACAAAGCAAGGCTGGTGGTTCAGGGATTTCGACAAATTGAAGGTCTGGATTATGATGAAGTATATGCTCCGGTTGCCCGACTCGAAGCCATCCGAATCTTCTTGGCTTACGCGTCGTTCATGGGGTTCACTGTATATCAGATGGACGTCAAGACCGCGTTTCTATACGAAGATGTGAAGGAGGAAATATTTGTTGAGCAGCCACCAGGATTTGTGCATCCAGACCATCCAGAATATGCCTACAAGCTAGACAAGGCTTTGTATGGATTACACCAAGCTCCTCGGGCTTGGTATGCCACCTTAACTGAACATCTTTTGGCTCATGGGTATACGCGTGGCACGATAGACCAGACTCTGTTTATCAAGAAAGTGGGAAAGGATCAAATCTTAGTTCAGATCTATGTTGATGATATTATTTTCGGGTCTACAAGTGAGGATCTTTGCAAGGACTTTGAGAGAGTTATGAAGAAGAAATTTGAAATGAGTGCTCTCGGGGAAATGACACTGTTTCTGGGTTTACAAGTCAAGCAGAGTTCTCAAGGGATTCTTATCCATCAAGGGAAGTATGTGGATGACGTCCTAGCAAAATTTAAGTTTACGGACGCGAAGCCTGCTGAAACACCAATGGCAGAGAGGCCACTATTGACTGAAGATGAAGAAGGAGATTCTGTAGATCAACGTCAGTACAGGTCCATGATCGGGTCATTGATGTATCTCACAGCTAGCCGTCCGGATATCATGTTTGCCGTCTGCAACTGTGCTCACTATCAGGCTAATCCTAAAACTTCTCATCTTACTGCTGTTAAAAGAATTTTTCGGTATCTTAAAGGCCGACCTCGGTTTGGCCTGTGGTATCCGAGGGATTCCAATTTTGACTTGTTTGCTTTCTCTGACAGCAACTTTGGAGGTACTGACAGTGACAGGAAATCTACATCTGCGGGATGTCAATTTTTGGGCGATAGGCTCATTTCTTGGCAATGCAAGAAACAACAAACAGTGGCGATATCCACAGCTGAAGCCGAGTATGTTGCTGCTTCTGCTTCTTGCTCTCAAGTGGTGTGGATGCAACATCAATTGCAGGATTATGGTTTGACTTATCTTAACACTACTATCTACTGCGATAATGATGCTGCAATTCAAATTGTTCGAAATCCTGTTTTTCACTCCAAAACCAAGCACATTGATATTAAAGTTCATTTTATCCGAGACTGCTTCGACAGAGGTCTTATTACTCTTGAACAAATCGACACAGATGCGAATGCTGCCGATTTGTTCACCAAACCTGTCAGCAGCTCGAAATTCAGAGTGCTTGTGGATTTTCTGAAAATGATCCGTTTCACGGACTGAGCATGTTTGTTTTTCGTAGGTAAATTTGTTCATAAAGTTTTCTATTCTTAGGTAGTTTTTTATTTATGCACAAATTTAGGGGGAGAAAAATACAAAAAAAAAAACACAAAAACATTAAATTTTTTTTTTGAAAAAGCCAAAAACATTAAAAAAATTGAAAAATACAAAAAGAGGTGTTGCATGACTGGGAAATGAAATGAATTTTTACATTTTGGTCAAGGGCTGACTCATGTAAGACCAGTATCGAAACAGTTTGGCTCTAGTATTGATGTGTTGGTAGGCTCTCTTCTTTAGACCAAAAACATTAGCTGTTTCTGTTTAGAACTAAAATAGTACATGACCTCAGGAAAGAAAATCACTTGGAATTAGTGCATATCTATTTGAATGTTTGTATGTTGTGCCGATACACACAATTTTGATCTGACTCTGAAATCTTATCTGAAAAAGTCGTGTACCTCCTCTGCTGCATCCAGATACATGCTGACCTGGAGGTGCTAGGCAACGACAGCTTCTGCTGCATCTAGATACATGCTGACCTAGCTGTACGTTGTCGCGCTGTAGATCTAAAACACCCGAAAGAGGCCCTCTAGTGCCCAAAAGAAACCCAAATAAACCTATATCAAATTGAGAAAAACTCATTTGATCTGTATATTATACCATCTCTGCAAAAGATCTATTCTGTTCTCTTCTCAATCTATTCCCAGTTAAGCTTTCAGAGATCTGGATTGGACTTGTGAAATATGTGGTAGGGAAGATACTTGCATGATAGAGTGTACTGTTTATATTTCCGGGATTTGACTAGTATTTGCCTGTGTGTTCATTGTTAAGTAATCAAAACATGATAAAATATGTTACAGGCAGTTGTATGGAATAGGTCTGGGAAGATGAGTTTAGGTGGAAAAATATACCGGAAATCGTCTAGATCATTCGGTGGTAGATCAGCGTTGATAAGTGATGTCAAGCCCGAAACCTCGTGATTTGATCCCTGAGTAATCAATATTGTTTTCCTGTTTTATTTTTGTAAATAATAATTCCTTTTATTATTTAGTTTTGTTTTTTAGGTTTTTACAAATCATGCTCAGAAAGTCTAAATGGATTATTTTTAATTGATGAACTGCTTGCTAAATGGACTTGATTAAACTTGTTATAAGAAAAGAAAATCCTTAAAGAAAATCCAATGAACAGTGTCCGGCCCAACTAGCCCAGTGTTCGGCCCAAGCCCACTTGTTGGGTTTGAGTATAAGTGCAAGGTCTCGAGTCGAGACCTCATATCTCACTCGAGACATTTAAGAAATTCTCTCAAAGATTCCGGCAAATAACCTCTGATCTCCGGTTTCGAGTCAGTGAGTTTGGTGTTTCCGGTCTCGACTCATAGATTTTTGAAGGTAAGTTGATGATTTTGTTGAAGAATTGCAGGTATTATGAAGATTTGATGATACTCTGATGAAGATTTGAAGAACATGAAGAACCCTAATTTGAATATAATTTGGTCTTCAAATAATTTTGATGATGTTATGGGATTTGATCCAAATTGTTTAAACGACAAAGTGTTTGTGTAGTTTCGACTCAGACAACAGATAAGGACTCGAGACCAGCTGTTGCGAGTCGCAACCTCATGATTGCGACTCGAGATCTCTTGGTTTCTACTCAGGTCTCGACTCGAGATCTCAGTTGCGGTTCCTAATTGCGACTCGAGAATCTATAGTCTCGACTCATGTTTCCGAGTCAACAGTATCTGATCTCGAGTCCTAATGAGAAAACTCTTAGTTGTTGAAGTTGCATATGTTGACTTTGAATTTTTAAATTCTTGTGTTTGTAATAAACTTCTGGTTTGTGCAGATCATGGATTTAAAGTTCATTTCAACACACAATCAGGCAGGATATTTAGCACCTCCTCCAGAGAAGCATCGGAGATTGTATACCTCACTGATGAAAGGACTCAACAGCTGCCGCATTGTTCACACTTTACGAGATAATCCAGTCATTTATGAAAGTCTCATTCAAGATTTCTGGAAGAACGCGAAAATCGAGGTAGTTGAAGGAAAGGGAGTTATTGTCTCTGAAGTTCAGAAGATGACAGTTACTGTGTCAGAGCAGATGATTCGAGAAGTGTTGCAGTTTAATGATCAAGAATCAGATTCGATAGAGGTTCCAGCTGGTACAGTTGAGGCTTTATTGCCTAGACTGAGTTATGAAGGAAGGTATCCACCCTTGGTTAAGAAATTCGTACATACGTATTGGAGGCTTTTGCTGCACATGTTTCTCTTGTGCATATCTGAGAATAGAGGGGGTACTGATCAGCTGAATAGTACACAGACTGCTGCTCTGGTCTGTGTGATAACTAATGAACGTTCAATTATTCGAAATATGTTTTGGAAGCGATGAAAAGGAATGTGCTGGGAGTCAGGAAGGACAAATTTCTCATGTATCCAAGGTTTCTACAAATGATTTTCAATGCACGTTATCCTGAGTTGGTGAAATCTGGAAACACTTTGGAGTTGAAGCCGATGGGTCCTGCTTGTTTTGGTGCTCTTACTCCAAAGAAGGGTACTGAAAAGAAGTTTGAAGGACTGATTCCGCTGGAGAAGTTTGGTCAATTCGCTGAGACTGAAGATATTGCTGCTGATCCGGTTATAGTTCAACCTGTTCAAGCAAATGTTGGGCCTGCTGTTGCCATTGTTGCTGAAGAGCATGATGTTCAGAGAGGTGTTGAAGATGAGCCTGAGACTGAGTTTGTGACAATTGATTCTGAAGAAGAAGGTATTGAAATTATGTGTGATTCTGATGAGGATATAGAGCTTCCACCTGAAGCTAGAATTACTGCTGCCGTTTCAACTGCTCCACCTGTGATTTCTGCTGATAGTTTGGCTCTGTTATTAAAGTCTGTGACTGAAAAGATGGGAAATCCTCCTTCTGGTCTTTCAGTTCCAAATGAAGAGTCTAGTGAAAACCCAAAGGATCCTGATTCCCTACCCTTGAAGCGGAAAAGGAGGGATCCTCGGCTCGGAATGTATATTGAGAAAAACAAAGATCAACCCTTGATTACTGATGAAGATGATGAAGGTCTTTACGATTTTGACTTTGAGAAGAATGTTACTGATGCTACCACCTCTACCGCAGACATCTTTGAGTTTGATGCTGATGCTCAAAGAACTGATATGGATACCACAAATGTTTCTGATGAAGTTCATGCTACTGGGGCTGTTGATATTATGTCACTTGGTGCTTCTGATTCTGCTGGTCCTTCTAACGTTATTCAAGATATGCCTAGCAGTTCAAGTGGTAAAAGGCCTGAAGAGCCAGTAAGATTGCCCTTTGATGATGACTCAAGTGATGAGGATGAGTTTATAAGTATGAGAGAGATGAAGAAAAGATTAGTTGTTGTTGAGCAAGACTCGATTCATAAAGAAGCCAAAATTATCCAACTTGAAGACATCATAGTGCAGAAGAATCAACAGATTGAACAACTTCAAGGAGATGTTAGTTTGTTATTTTCTATGGTCTATGATTTACGTGGAAAACTTGAAAAGAAGTTCGGGCAGGAATTTTCTGACCCTACAGATGTTGAGAACAGAAAGAAAGCCTTTGAAAAGGATAATGCTGAGAAAAATGCTGCAATGGAACAATACTTTAAAAGAGTTACTGATCCAGAGGCAGACAAAGCAAAGGCTGAAAGACTTAAGAAGAAAAGAGAGTTGGTGATCTTAAAGAACAAGAATCTGAACCCAGATGATGTTGATGCTCAGGCAACTCACCATTTGATGGATGTTGGTGAGACTCTTTATGATCAAGTTGGGAATCGTTCAGGAGTGGTTAGCTGGGGTTTTGACCATGATAGAAAAAGATGGTGGATTAAGAGGAAAGTTGGACCTGTGGAATGGTATAAACACCCAGGTCAGTTTCAATCATTTACAAAGGTTGATCTGACAGAATTGTCAAATGCACCCTATGTTGATGATAAACCTGGAGGTCCTGGACATGTGTTTTTCGAGAGACTGAAGAGGGAAGTTCTGCATAACTTTCCATCAATGCGCACGGCTGAATCTTTCGTTAAACCAGTTAAAGGTATTAGGGATCCATTTACTAAGAAGCGAATGAAAATAGTGCACTGGCCTGTGACTGACAAAGAGAAGGTGATTCCGTTGGTCAATAAGATCCCGAAAGGTGCTTTGAAGTCTCTACATTTCTGGGCTTATGATGAGCGTCTTGGTCAGGCAGTGTTCATTTGTGATGGTGATGTCAGTTTTCGCTTAGTGGATCAAGTAGATGTGCTCAACATTGCTCTTGAGGATTTGGAAGTGTTGGCTCAGAATCAGATTCGAGCTACTGAGAAATATGAAGAAATCGCCAAGGGATGGACTGCAGCTGTTTCTTCAGCCATTCATATTCGCAAGAAGGGTTTTGGTGGTCTTAAGGATCGGTTGGGTGGTGATCGTGATACTTGAAGCATCAAGAACCTGCATGCATAAACCTAGGGGGAGATTGTTGGAACCTGAAGGTTTATACATGTAGGTTTACATAGTTTAAGGGTTGGTTATGTATTTGTTTTGTTTTTGTGTTTGGGCCGATAATGTAAGGGGTTGGGTTAGTAGCCTTTGTGTCGCAATGGGCTTAGGGTTAGCCTAGTGATTTTGTATTTAAACCAACCTCAACCTCTTGGTTGAGGTTGTTGGTTAGATTGAAGGTTACGAGTCAAGGGAACCATAATCGGTTGATAGAGTCTTGTATCCGTCATTGTTAATCTTTGAATGCAAGATCTCTGGTTTGTGTTTTCTTTACATCATTAGTTATTTATTGTTATTTGTTCTTGAATCACCTTGTGATTGTTTTCCGCACCTTCACAAGTTAAGTTGATATCATTGATAGATCCTGAATGGGTTTTACAAGAAGAATCATCAGTGCTGAAAGAAACCGAGGTAAATGAATCTTCTGATTTATCAAATGCAGCTGAAACTGTTGATAAAAATGAAAACAAGTGCAGGAATTGCATAGAAATGTGCAAAGCCTGTATCGAAAAAGATGAAATAATAAAAACAAAAGATATTGAAACAAATAAACTTGAAAATGTTTTCAAAATAAAATGTAAAGAAATGATTGAAAAAGAAGAAATTTTGAAACAAAAGGTTGAAAAGCTAACACAGAAATGTCAAGATTTTGAAAAAGAAAATGAGATTTTGAGAGAAATGTGTACAACAAAATGTGTTGGTTGTGTTGAAAAAGAAAATAAGTTTCAAGATTTTCAAAAAGAGTATGATAATTTGAAGTGGTCAAATCAGAGAGTACAAGAAGCTTATGATACTTTGAAGAGACAAGTCAAATGTTTTGACGAAAGATTGTCTAAAACTTTAACAACAAAAGAACTGTATGAGAGAAAGTTTAAAGAAAAGCAACTTGAATTAAACAAGTGTGTTGATGAAGTTGCTAATCTCAATCAAGTCCTGGTTGAAAAAGAAAAGTTTGTTACAAAACTTCAAAGTTATCATAACTCTTCGTACATTCTCGAACGCATTTTCAACATCACACCAGATGACAAAGATACTGACAAGAATAAAAAAGGTATTGGTTCAGAATATCATCAGGTACCACCACCATTGAGAAACAATTATACTTTTTATGATGAGGAAAAGGTGGCAAAAGGTCTGAACATAGTTGACCAATTACCTGAAAGTATCGATGTGACTTACGCCAAATCTGATGAAGCTAATGATTCAGAGGTGGCAAGTAAGGTTGTTGAAAGCGTTTTGAAAGATGAGTCTATCAAAGGTAAGTCTGTATCACAGGAAGAAAATGAGGGAAATTTTCATGATGCTATCTTAAACAGTCAAAATCTGAGAAAGTTGTGAATGATGATCCAAAAGGATTGGCTTATACCATGATTGGATTGGACAAATTATTCTCAGATAACGAGTTCCCGATTCAGAATGTGATTGCAGATAAAATTGACAAAGTGTTCAAACTGATAGAGATTGAGAAATCAGAAATTTCAAAATTTGTTGGGAAAAACAAGAAAACTTTTTATAACAAGCCTGGGTACAAAAAGAAGAATATGAAGGCTGATTTGGGTTATAAAAAGAATCAAAATTGGAAACAAAATGAAAAACTGAATTTTCATCAAAAGACAAACTTTGTTCACGGGAAAAGTTCGGAAGAAGAGAAAGAACTCCAATTTAGACGACAGTCTAATGAAGAGTTCTATGCTCAGAAAAAGAAACAACAACAGGCTAAAGATGTTTCGAAGAAAACATGTTTTAAATGTGATCAAGTTGGAAATGTTGCACGCAAGTGTCCAAACCCAAAGCCCGTTGATGTTGAAAAACAGAAATCTGCGGTTGAGAAACAAAAGTCTACCAAATTTGATTCCAAACAAACTTGGAGGTACAACACAAAAAAGTTTGCTTCGAATCAAACTTGGAAATTAAACCAGACTAGGTTTGATTCAAGACAAACCTGGATTTGTCACACACCCAGATTCAGAACAACACAAAGTTGGTAAACATTGGTTGATATGTCAAAATCAAACCAACTTTGGAAATCAAAATTTGTTGTTCAAAATCAAAATAATCAAAACGAGTCACAATTTTACAAATGAAGTGCGTCAAAAGGACAAAACTGGGTGGTTAAAAAACAAGTGACTTTTGTGAATGAAGAAAAAGTTAAAGTCAAAGATGAAAAAGTTTTTGTACAAGATGACAAAGATTTTCCATCATTGAATGAAGCTTATTGTGTTGAAATTCTTAAGGTCAAACAGACCTGGACTAAATTGTTCAAGTAATTGAGTTTTTGTGAATGTGCAGGTGCTCATAAAGTTTGACTGTCAAGGAAGAGAATTGATGAGCAGCCTGGCACTGGAAGAGAAGGCTGCTGAACCCTGGTTTGGTTAAACAGGGAGTTTATCAGTTTTTGTACATAAATAAACCATATTTCTAAAAACCCTAAAAATTGAAAAATTTAAAAACCAAAAATATGTTTTTATTTTGTCAAAAATTTGAAAAATTAAAAATATGTTTGTTTTTAGATTTTGTCAAAAATTCAAAAATTACAAAAATATGTTGCTTGAATATGCCGAAACCCTCACGGCGGAACAAACATGATTAATTTCATAAGACTGAAAAACGGTTTTCAAACTGTAAAATATCAATGTGTTGAAAATCATGGGGGTAATTACTGCTTTATACGTTATATTTTCTGCAATTTAGTACATGAGAAGTAGAAAATGGATGGCGAGACAAAGCTATCTACATCGGTTTGTCAAATTTTCTTTAAATGGTTTTGCATTTTAGGGGGAGTTAGAAATTGTCAGAAAATACAAAAACAATAGAAAATTTGAAAAAGCCAAAAACATGATAAAATTCAAAAATTGAGTTTTGTGTAAAAAGAGGAAATGATAGTACATCAGTAGACAATCACAGTACGCTAAAGAAATGTAATGCTATAATGTGATAAACGGTCTCACTAATGATATGCCAGTAGGTTTTTACACACTTAGTACATTGTTTTCGAGATATAAACCTAAATATCAAATACTTGCTTATCTCGTGGGGAACATCTCTCGGATATATGGGTAACCCCCGAAATCTTGTTTGAGAGATTGCCTGATTCTGAGATACTAGGTCTTTATACTGTTTGATATCTGGGGTATTATACCTGGTCTTCTGATTTTGTGGAAGCAATGGCCTAGACCTCGTATAATACTTTACGCGCTTTTAAAGCTCACCCTCTGCATAAAAATTGATAAAATATCGAAAGATACGAATCAATTGCAGTTGAAGAAAAGATTCTCTAAAGGGAACACACCTTAAGTCGAGCCTTCATCTATTTGACTGAACGGAAGTTCATACCTGAGCTCTCAAGGCCTCGCACGAACCCAGAGAACAGATATCAAATTGGTATACTCACCTATAAGACTGAATCTAGAAATTTTGACCGGGAGTATATTCTGAGGTGGGACACGCGAATAAGTTTAAGTCCTTAAAATACTAATCTGTATCTCGAATAAGTCTAATTTTGTGTGAAAATTTAAGTGGATCAGTATACTGACAATCTAAGTGAATCGTTTAGAACTTAAAGTGTTTAAAGCTCAACGGTGCTAGTGATTTGTCATTAACTGATATGATCCTCTGACACGAACTCAAACAAAAATATTCTCTGTAAATATTTCTTTACTACTTTATATTTCAGAAAACTTCAAAAAGATTTTGATTTCTGCTTTATTTTCGACAACCGATGTCTAAAAACTGAGTTTCAAAATTTAAGTATGCTGAACGTGTTTCTGAAAATAAACAAGTTCGTTAAGTTGAAACTTGAAATTTTTAAAATCAAAAACAGTTTGTGATATCTCCAAGGTCATTAAGTTGGACTTGGATGATAATCTGTGAGGGAGTTGGTTGCTTAATTTGTTAAAATCTGTTATATAGAGATAGTTTTCGATTTGATTGCTTAAATCGTCAAATCTTTGAAGTTTGTTGATAGGGGAAGTTGAAATGTTTTAAAAGTGCCAGGTTACGATTCCTGGACAACTGAAAATGCTTTCACTGTAAAAATATTTTAGCAGATGTTTGTAAGTGCTAGGTCATCAATCCTGGAGATTCAAAAGGTTTTTACTTGTGAATGTATGAGATTTGCAGATGGTATTCCAGATTACGATCCCGATAGCAGAGTCTAAGGGGGAGTCTGAAGACAAGCTCAACGAAAGGGAGAGCGTGCATTCAAGGAGCCTGGTAACTATCCTGGAGGAGCTTGTATCCGGAAAGCCAGGTGTCGATCCCAAAAGCACGGAAGCTTAACGTAAGGGGGAGCCTGAAGAAAAGGAGTCTGATCGAAAGGAAGAGCAACGGAAGCCCGAAAACAGATACACGGGGATTCTGTTCGAGAAAGACAAGACGCTACGAGATTGACTGCGACAATATCCAAGTGGGAGTCTGTTAGTGCAGTAATGTCTATCTCCTCCGTCAATCAGAACTGTAGCAGAAATAGAAGAGATCTAGACTTTATGGTACATGATATAGTTAAAAGGGCAAGGTGGCAATCTTGTAAATAAGGGGAAATCTCTTATAACCTTGTGCCTATAAATAGGAGCTTTAGGCTTTAGTTTCTAGAACTTTTGCTCATTTGACATTTTGGAAAGCTAAGCTTAGAGAGAGAAAGTCTTCATAGGTGATTCACGGTGATTGTACTCGCCATATCTTTCAATAGAATCACGTTATTTGTACGTTCTTGTGTTTTGATCACGTTCGTGTACGGATTCCGCACGTCACACTTTCGATTCGCAATCGTTTCGGAGTTTAAACCGGTCCTAACAAAGTGACACGTGGCATTTAATGGAGTCTTTTATTAGTATTTAGATTTTTATTTTATATATATATATATATATATATATATATATATATATATATATATATATATATATATATATAGGAGAAGGGTCCGTTAGGAACCACCCTTTATTGCGAGACCCGCGAGAACCAATGTGAACACAACAAAAAATACCTAAAAAAATCTAAAAAAACACACAGTTTTTTTAGTATTTTTTTATATAAAAACGCTTATTTTCGTCATCAAAATTTTTCTTATGACGAAAATTAGCGATTTTCTTATAAAAATAATAAAAATATTTTTTGTGTATTTTTTTTATAAAAAATATTAATTTTTTTGTGTGTATTTAAGATTTCTGGGGGGTTTAGTTTTTAGCATTTAGCTTGGGTGTGTGTGTGTGTGTGGGGGGGGGGGGGGGGGTTAGGTTTTTTAGGTTTTGGGTGGTGGTGTAGTGGGTTTATTTTGTTGTGTTCACATTGGTTCTCGCGGTTCTCGCAATAAAGGTGGTTATATAGGAGAAGGATCCGTTAGGAACCACCCTTTGTTGCGAGAACCGCAAGAAACAATGTGAACACAACCAAAAAAATCTAAAAAAATCGAAAAACACACCAATTTTTTTAATATCTTTTATAAAAAAATCGCTACTTTTGGTCATAAAAAACAAAACAAAAAAAAACTAATTTTTTTTATGACGAAAAGTAGTGATTTTTTTTTATAAAAAAATATTATTTTTTTGTGTGTTTTTAGATTTTTTTTTAGGTTTTTGAGGGATTTAGTTTTTAGCATTTAGCTTGGGTTGCGGGGGGGGGGGGGGGGGGGGGTTAGGTTTTTGGCGGTGGGGGGTTAGGTTTTTTTTTTTAAGGTTTTTTGGGGTTTAAATTTATGGTTTAGTTTTTAGCATTTAGCTTGGGTGTGTGTGTGGGGGGGGGGGTAGGTTTTTTTTAGGTTTTGGGTGGTGGTGTAGTGGGTTTAGTTTGTTGGATTCTCGCAGTTCTCGTAATAAAGATGGTTCTCGCATGAATCCAACCCTATATATATATATATATATATATATATATATATATATATATATATATATATATATATATATATATATATATATGTAGTGTGAGGTTCATTGGAGAACACTAAAAAAATGGGGAACCGGGGAACACTTTTAAATATTTAACTTAACATGTTAAAAATCAAATTTAAAAAAAAAATTCCGGCGCTTTTTCTTATAAGTACTTGTAGAATCAATTTTAATAAAAAAATCAAAAACTAAAAATATTAAAAAAAACAGTTAAAAAAAGGCTATTTTTTTTACAAAAATTATTTTTTTTGTTTCGAATAGTTTCTACCCATTTTTAGAAGGAAAAACGCTGAAAACTTTTTTTAAAAAAAGTGATTTTTAACATGTTAAGTTAATTTTATAAGTTATATATTTTTAAGCATTTTTTTATATTTTTAGTTTTTGATTTTTTTATTAAAAATGTTTCTACATGTATTTATAAGAAAAAGCGCCAAAAAAAATTTAGAAAAAAATAATTTTTAACATGTTAAATATAATTTTTAAAAGTGTTCCCCGGTTCCCCACTTTTTTAGTGTTCCCCAATTAACCCTCCCCTATATATACATATATATGGGGAGGTTCATTTGAGAAGAATCTTCTTGCAAGAAGAAAAATAAATTAATCTAGTCCCGATATTTTTTTGATCAATGGTTGTGAAACAAGATATAATTTTTGTCTACTTTTAATTAATGCTTTAATTAATAAGGGTATGATAGAAATTTTGATATAGAATATTAATAAATATTATAAAAGGTTACTTAAGTCTTATTAATGCCACCATAATTTCCTCCTTCACCACCATTTAATGTGTTGTTTCTACACCAATTTTGTTAGAAGTGACCAAATTATTTAAAAGTGTTGTGTCCTACATATATTTTATTATGAGTCGCAAAATTATTTAAAAGTGTTGAGGTCATATAAATTATTTACCTTACACCAAAATATTGTTTTTATGGTGTATGAAACATTGTTTTATGGTGTAGGAAACGTTGAATATGTAGGATCATGTGCATAATTGTTTTTATTGTGTAAGGTGCAAAACTATTTTATAGAATGACTCATTAAATGATTATGGTTTATTAATTTGAATAGCAAAAATAAAGGATAGACTCATTAAATGATTTAATCAAATTACCTTTGTACCCTTTATTCTTTTTATTCTTAATTTATAACTTCTTCTCGTTTGAACTCTCCACGGGGGAGGTTCATTTGAGAAGAATCTTCTTAAAAGAAGAAAAAATGAATTAGTCTAGACCCTATATTTTTTTTATCAATGGTTGTGCATCAAGATATCATTTTTGTCCAATTTTAATTAATGCTTTAATTACTAAGTGTAGTATAGACATTTTGATGTAGAATAAGAGTTACTCAAGTCTTATTAATGCAACCATAAATTCCTCCTTCACCACCATTAATGTATTGGCTCATACACAAATTTTATTTGAAGTAACAAAATTATTTAAAAATTTTGTGTCCCACACATATTTTATTATGAGTCGTTAAATTATTTAAAAGTGTTTGAGTCCTACACATTCTGTATCCTACACCAAAATATTATTTTAACGGTGTAGGAAATGTTGAAAATTTAAGATCATGTGCAAGATTGTTTATATTGTGTAAGGTGCACAACTATTTTATAAGATAGGCTCATTAAATGATTAGAATTTATTAATTTGAATAGCAAAAATAAATAATAGACTCATTAAATGATTTGTTCAATTTACCGTTGAATCCTTTATTCTTTTTATTCTTAATTTGTAATTTCTTCTCATTTGAACTCTCCACTACTTACCTAAAACCTGCCGCAATGTTTGAGTGCGAAATTTACTAGTTTTAAATTGGTATCTTTAACAATATATTACAAACTTTTAAATGTCAACAAACATGTTCATGAACCATATATATACGTATTTAATTACTTAAAGCACGATTAATATGAAAGTAAATTTATATTTGAAATATCAAGAAAACCTTTATAAGAATATATTAAATGGTATTTTTAATTTACCAAAAAAATATGAAACAATTTGTTTGCAAAATGTGGCCTTTAAGTATCTTACGACCAACCAAACTAATATTGTCTAGTACCATTAATACCCTGTAGATTTTGATAGAACGAAATTACTTGTACTATTAGAATCGTTACCAACATTATTTTGGCCATATCAGGATTTTTTTTTGGTTTTAAATGCCGTAATGAATCAAACCAATATTGACCTAAAATTTTCCGCAATGTGCAAAAAAACTTTAATAGTTTTAATTTTTTTAGTAATTTAGTTCAAAGCATCATATCTAAATCAATGTATTACAAACTTTTAAAAATCAACAAACATGTTCATGAACCTTATCTGTGCGTATTTAATTATTTACTATCATGTTGTCTCTCCGTGTTTTCTTAAAAAAATAAAACTGGCAAAAATCATACTCTTGAGCAAGAAAAGATGTACGTGAAAATTATATTATTAAGGAAAATAATTATAGCACCATACACATGGCATTATTATAGTATAAAAACATATGCAACAATTTGTATGCAAGATGAGGCCTATAAGTATCTTAGAGTTTTCTACATCTTGATTAACTAGAGCAAAAAAAAAAAAAAAAAAAAAAAAATCTGAGGTTACATTAGTTACCTCATTCCACAATGTTGCCTAGAAAGAGCAAAGGTTAACAAAAGATCCAAATGGCAAGGGTGGAGAAAGCAAACAACTTACTGGTTACCTTCTCTAAACGCCGTTGTGGCTTGTTTACAACTGCAAGTAAGCTTAGCATCTTGTCCGGGGTTGAAATTGCTATCATTGTCTTCTCTGGAGGCATAAAGGTATTCTCCTTTGGCCATCCATAGGTAGAGAATTTATTCAACTTTATTCTCTTCCAACAACAGGAATTTAAACGCTTTTAATTTGATTTTTTTATATAATCTTACAATTAATTTTAGACACTCATTCACTTTTGGCTAAACTTTTAATTTAATTGCTACCACACAAGAACAATAAAACAAAACTATTGCGGATTAATGAACTTGTTGAAAGACACTCACAAGCTTCAACAGTTACATTTTGGCATAATTCTTACCATGCCTAGAAGCAAAGTGAAGCTTGCTTTCATAAAGGACAACAAGGAAAGGAAAAACTCATTCATGAAAAGAGAGGAATGTTTAAAGAACAAGTTGAAGGAGGTATCAATCTTATGCAGCATCGAGGCATGTGTGATCCTGTATAGCTCATACGAACCGCAAATAGAGGTGTAGGCTGAAGACAACACTGCCTTTCAAAATGTGTTGAATGCACTTCTAATGAAGTCACTGATGCGCGTGTGGTGTTATAGGTTTTTATGTATATTTTTAGCCCTTTTTACACGTTAGTCATGTTTTAAATTTATAAAACACGATATTTTACTAACACCAAACACACATATGGGCAAGTGCACCCATCGTGAGCGTAGTATAGTGTTGGCAAGCTACCGAGGTCATCCAAGGACACAAGAGCTTTTAGTACCGGTTTATCCTCAACGTCTAATCAAATCAAAAGTTTAGAAAAAGGTTTTAAACTAGAAATTAAAAACTAAAAATGCTGAAAAATAAAAATAAAAGTAAAACAGATAGACAAGATGAAACACTTGGATCCGACTCGTATTTAGTGTAACCTTTGATTATTTCCGCACTTTTTCATTTTTTAAGAGATTATCTTATTTATTGTAGTAGGCCCCTATTTTGAAGGTGACGTTACCCTCAACCCAGATGTTTGAGTCAGCAAGGATACAATCCTAAAGGGTTGGATTATTGAAATATAATTAATTAAGTTATTAATGCGTAATGTGGTAGGCCCCTATTTTGAAGGTGACGTTACCCTCGGCTAAGTAGTCTGAGTTAGCAGGGATACAGTCCTAAGTAGCCGGGTTAATGTTTTAATAGTAGCTTACATATGAGGGGATCAAGGAGTTCGGACCCCCGCCATCCAATACCAGTGGGTATTGAAGGAGGTCCTACTAAAGTTGACCCAGGTCCTTGCAGGATCTATACACTGAACAAGGCGAGACTCTTACCAAACCATTCCCTTAACCCCCGACCAGGTAGCCAACATATCTCCATATAGACCGTGGAGATATGAATGGTGAAAATCTTTTATTTTATATAGACAGTAAAATAACGCCAAGACACCACGGACAAATGATAAGTAAGATTCACCTTCAACATAAGAAACTAGTTATTAAAGTCATTAATACATAACCAAATAAAAAGTGCGAAAATATTAAAAATAAAAAGTATTACACTAGACACTTGTCTTCACCAAGTGATGTAAGAGACTTAGGCAAACATGGCCTTTGATTGTCAACAACTCTTAGGATCAATCTTGGATCCCGAGACTACTCACATACTCTATGATGGATGATGGATGATGGATGATGGTGGTGGATGTGGGTTGTGATGGTGGTGGTGGTGGTGGGTGGGTGAAGTGTGAGAGAGGTGGTTTGCCAAGGGATGGTTTGCAAATGAGCCAAGCACCCCTATTTATAGCCTGCACAGAAGCCCGGACACGGCCCCGTGTCCACCCATCTTCTCTTTCTTCATTAAATGCAGTTTGTCTGCATTAGTTGACCACGCCCCCGTGTCCGCTGGGCACGACCCCGTGTGTAGAAGCGTATCTGTACTATCAAGATTTTCCTAGATTCTGCGAATCTTAGAGTTGACCATGGCCCCGTGTCCGCTGGACACGCCCCCGTGGTGGGTGATAGAAGCTTCTACAACTTTGTATTTTCTGCAGACACTTGGGCACGCCCCCTGCTCATTGAGCACGGGGCGTGTTCAACCTTCTGTTTTCTTGTTTTTGCTTGGGAAGATGCTGTCGGGAGGTCGGGCATGCCATGTTTATTCCTTTTCTTGTATTTATGTTAGATTTAGCTGCCTTTTTGCTTCTTTTGTTCATTTGAGCTCATTTTATCCTGAAAATAAAAAAGGAAGACAAAAACACACTTTTTCCAACATTAGTACTAAAAAAAGGTTAGTTTTATGCCACATTTGATGTAATTTATATGTTGCATTTTGCACACATCAAATACCCCCACACTTGAATCTTTGCTTGTCCTCAAGTAAAACTCTTTATAATGTGGCTTACACTCCCAAATGGAATGGGTAGAAGAGAAGGTTTTTGGGCTTGTCATAGAGTGTCGGGATTATTTAAAACATTACATAAGATAATTACTTATTAGAGCATAACATGCCTTTTTAAAATTCCTTTTATATACAAGTTCACATACCTCACGGGGGATCACTCAACTCTCAGCCGAAAATGTATTTTAGTGAATCACTCGAGAGCGGCATGGAACTTACTCCTACCATAAGCTTGCCAAGCAATCAATCCTCCTCCTTTTTAACTATACACCTTTGTAAATATCAAGAGGACTTTTGGGGGAAGGGTTAGGCTTGGGTTAAAGGTAGGTGGTTGGGTTAGTGGTTAGTAGAAAAGGGCGAAAAGCGTAAAAAGCGTCGGTTTTCGTAAGACTTTTTATTTTTGTAACTTTTTTATTTTGATGAAGCAATTCTTCAAACAAAGTTCTTTTTGATAAACTTGTTTTTATTTCTTTTGGCTTCATCATCATCATCATCTTTTTTTTTTTTGATAAGGAAGTCATAAGAGAAACCGAGCTTTGTTACTAAAATAAAGGGTTTAAAATGAAAAAGGGTTTTGGTGGGTAAAAAGGGGGTTTGTTTTGTGGGTTAATAAATGAAAAGGTTTAGGCTCAAAGGGGTTAACTAGGGGGATTTTGGGTAGGTGGTAAAAAAAAGAAAAATAGTGGTGTAGAAATAAAAAAAAGTTAGTCCTAATGCCTCCATCATTTACTTACTCGGGTTTAAGTTGGTAAGGACCGGAAATGCATCGTTGTGGCAAGTTCTAGAGTTGTAAGAACCAAGCGGCTATTCACACAAGAAACGAAAAATGAGCATTTAATTTAAAGATGTATATTTGTATGCTCCATAAAGGTTCAAAACTCACTTTTTGTGGGAATGAGTTTTTTTATGTGATCAAGTATATATAATCAAATTTTAACTAGATTTGTCATGCCGTTTCATAATTTTCTTAGGTTGGTTCTTTTATCACGACGCTATCGGTTGTAAATTTGTAAAAATATAACCTTTTTTAGAACTTGAAATTCCCAAATTAAACCTAGATAAGTAAAAAAAAATGATTTTTTTTTGAAAAAATTTGGGGTGTTTAGCGGTTCCAATAGAGTTTTGTTTAAGGCTTGTAATTAGGACTTGCAAAATTCAAGGTTTTAGCATCCCCCCACACTTAAATTACACATTGTCCTCAGTGTGTCCCAAAAATAAGTTTTTAGGTTGATTGAATGTGTAAAAAAGATGTGAAAAAGCAAAAATTTATGTTGCTGGGCGTCTGGACACGGCCCCGTGGTGTCCAGGCACGGCCCCGTGTTCAGATCGCCAGTAAAAGAAACTAGTAAAAAGAAACAGAAGCCTGGGAACGGGGACGTGTTCAGCGAGCACGCCCCGTGTCCAATTACCTGAACTGGGCATTTTTTGCAGATGGTTGAGCACGGGGCATGTTGGGTGAGCACGGCCCCGTGCTGAACTTGCTGTAATGAAGAAAAATTGTCGGGTGGCCCTGTTTTTGTGCATGGGGTGCTGGTTCAAGTTTCCCTTGGTATCTTTCACCATCCCGAGTGTGTTTTACCCATTACAACGTCATCCAAACACCAAATTAAAACCATCATTTCATTAAAACTAATACATTACATAGGGTCCTAAAATAAAAACAAAGCAGAAAAATAAAAACTAAAAGTCCTAAGATAAATAGGTCAAGTGATACATAAAATCATCCTAATGAGTTCTACTTTTACAATAGGAATCAAAATTCCGGAAATAACTTTCCGGTATCTAAAAGCTTCGTAGAACTCCGGACCGAGGGGTATTCCCTAGATGTTGTTAAAGCCATTCTTCTATCTCTCTTGGGAGAAAGAAGGCGGCTTCATTTTCCTCAACATCTTGTGGAGGGGGAGTGACACCAACCGGGACCCCTTGTAATATGTCTCGAGGGGGTTCCGGGTGTATGGTGTACCATTCGGCCGGTATGATGACTTCCGGTACCACATTCCATTCCCTTTGGCTGATAATTGGTACCAAAGGAGGAGAGGCGAGAATGTTCAACCTTTGGTGCAAAAGGTTGACCTCTTGAAGACATCCCTCTAGTCCCACCGTCAAATGATTAATACAGTCGACCAATGCTTCCTCCACCCCCGTCATCTCATCAATGGCCTCTCTTAAGGCGTAAACGTAGTTCACAAGAGAATCTTCAACCGTTGATGACCTCCTCCCTTGTCGGTTGTTCCTGGCATGCGATGAAGATGTTCCGCTAGTTCTGTTCACCATTATGAGAAAACAGACCGACAAGAGTTCAATTTTTATGGAACAGTACCTCGGATATGGCCCTGTGCTCAATGAGCACGGCCCCGTGTTCAGATGTCTGCAGATTTTTGGGACAAGGAATCCTTGAGTTTTAAATTATTTTTAGGGTTTTAAAGCATTTTTAAGCAGAAATAACTTAAAACACTGTTGTAGAACTTATTTTTAACAAGATTCCCTGAGTAAAAATCTATCAAACATCACCTTAAAGCTTGGAATCATGGTGATTTCAAGCTCTAATGGAGGTATTAAAGAAAAATTGAAGGAGAAGGTAATGGATAAAAGTGGAAAAGACAAGATGGTTGTTGAGAGCCTTTTTTAGAATATACCTAGGATGGTATGTGTGAAGATCCCAACAAATCTTTGTCTTTGGAGTGGTCCAAATGAGCAGGAATCTTGCTGCCTTTATAGAAAACGATAGCACGCTGCACACGGCCCCGTGTCGGCTGGACACGGCCCCGTGTGCAGGCCCTGACAAAAAGTCAGACGGGAATCTTTTGGTGGACACGGGGGCGTGCTGACCTGGACACGGCCCCGTGTCTAGAGGCTTTTTATGGAATTATGTCTAGCCTTAAGGAATTTATCCGGATCGGGCGGTTCCTTACTGGATGAAACAACCCCAAAGTGCCTGAGATACCTTAATTGCTCGAGATTAAGACGAGAACGCAAGAGGTTGTCGGTGAGGGTGATTCCTATGCTAAATGTAGGTGGACAAGTCCAACCCTTTCCCGGGCTCTCGTTAAAGAAGGTGTATGCCGAATCGCTCAGGTCTATGTATGCACCGAACGAAGTCGATGGGGAGTCCTTCACGGCACAATCGACACAGGGACGACTATCGTTCAAGTCTTCTCCAGAGTTAGAGGTGATTTCGGGAACAACGAAGTTGTTTTTATCCGAATGCGATCTCAATAATTCTTCTTGGGTATCGTCTTGAGATGAATTAATGATATCCATCTTAAGTTCTTTTAACCAATTAAGAATTAGATCTTCTATTTGAAATAGTTCATCAAGTAGCATTTCTCCTAAAAGGTCTGGTTGAGAGCATTCGAGGGAGAGATATGGATTATTTTTACTTTCGCCCCTCTTAAGGCTACAGGAAAAAAATGGGTCTATATAATGGGGCTTATAATTTAGAAAATAACATTCTAAATCTTTATGAGGGCCACCACATATTTGACACCACGTACCATAAGGTGCCGAAAGTAAAAATATCAGTATCACTCATGTTTGTGTCACAAATTACCAACCGTCGGGATCTTACGATTCTGTTTTCAGTAACTGAAACTTGGGCACGGGGCGTGTTGAGTAGGCACACCCCCGTGTTCAGCTACTGTCTGACGTAAAACAGGATTGCAAGTACCAAATATTGGGCACGGAGCGTGTTCAGCGGGCACGGCCCATGCTGAGTTTTGCAGAAGCTGAAAATTTAAGAAAAATCCTAAAAAAAACAGAAAAATTAAGAAAAACGATTAGGCCATTGATTCCTAACTTTCTTAAAATCCTTCTGTCCCCGGCAACGACGCCAAAAACTTGGTGCGCGTGTGGTGTTATAGGTTTTATGTATATTTTTAGCCCTTTTTACACGTTAGTCAAGTTTTAAATATATAAAACACGATATTTCACTAACACCAAACACACATATTGGCAAATGCACCCATCGTGAGCGTAGTATAGTGTTGGCAAGATACCGAGGTCGTCCAAGGACACAAGAGCTTTTAGTACCGGTTTATCTTCAACGTCTAATCAAATCAAAAGTTTAGAAAAAGGTTTTAAACTAGAAATTAAAAACTAAAAATGTTGAAAAATAAAAATAAAAGTAAAACAGATAGACAAGATGAATCACTTGGATCCGACTCGTCTTTAGTGTAACCTTTGATTATTTCCGCACTTTTGCATTTTTTAAGGGATTATCTTAGTTATTGTAGTAGGCCCCTCTTTTGAAGTTGACGTTACCCTCAACCCAGTAGTTTGAGTCAGCAAGGATACAATTCTAAAGGGTTGGATTATTGAAAGATAATTAATTAAGTTATTAATGCGTAATGTGCTAGGCCCCTCTTTTGAAGGTGACGTTACCCTCGGCTAAGTTGTGACACCTGTGTCACCGCGACCATCAAACAAATACCAAGCCGATGAAATATTGTATTTCATACGTGGGATCTTGTATAAATATGTGTATGTTTTGCACATATCAATTATTGTTCAATTCCAAACTCTACATTGCTTTCTAGAGCATTATACGCAAACTGGTGCGTAAACGTACTCAGTTTAATGCGACAAATACTCCAGAACATCAACATATACTCAACATACCTTAAATAACCTTTACATAACTTAGAAATAAGTGTTGAAGGCTTTGGTATAGCAAAAACAAGTTAATTCGCTTACAGGGACTAAACTTGACAAACTGCGAAAGTATGCCAATTTGAACTGTAACGAACATTCCGGAACATGTCCATAAGTTAAACATACCCTAAATATCCTTTACATAGCTTAGAAATAGGCTTTGAGGTGTTTGGTATGCTAAAACAAACTTTTGGATCATTCAGGGACTAAAAGTGTCAAAAAGTGCACAAGTTTGCACTTTCGCGCATAACTTACGTTCTGAATACATCCGGACATCCAAAAATTTATGTAAGCATCCTAATATTATGCCTTAGTGTTTGGCATGAGAAAAATCCATTCGTTGCGTCATTTGGATCGTTTTCCGCGCTTATGCGCATTCCGTCGTAATTAACCGAACATCGCGATCGTACGGCCAAACGAACCGACATCCGGAATATTTTTGAGCATATTTCATGTCCCCTACACTTTAACTTCATCTTAGAGCCTTGAAATGAGGTTAACGGGGCTTAAACGTGCCAAAAATGGGCCAAAATACGTGTTTCTAAAGTGCAGGGACCAAAATTGTAAATTCTGATCTGGGAACCTTAGGCGGGGCGCGTAAGGATTTACCAAATCCTTACGCGGGGCGCGTGAGACTGTCAGACAGATTCAATGTATCTATTTAATGCAGTTGGCCTTTCGTTCGATCAAGAGGCAATGCCCTTTCACCTAATCAAGAGCCAAGGGGCAATTTCTGACTTACCACAAGAATTTGACAAGTGTACGCTCGAGATCGCGGCACGATATTCGATAAACGATCCTAACGGTTCCACTTTTCCTATAAATACCCCCCCCTTTTGTGTAAAAACCCACAAGAATCAGATCTAAAGCTCTAAGTTGGAACCATTGTTTCATACCTGAGCTATTTGATCTAGATTAGCACTCGGGGACCCTCCGTAAGTCTTCTTTCGCTCTTTTATTCGCTTTTCGAGTCCGAAAGTCAACGTTTTGTTGACTTTCTGCATTGACCAGCTTATGGTCGATGCGAAGTTCATGGAACTTCATAACGTGAGCGTGATCACGATGGTTATAGTCCGTAGTGACTATACCTACTGATCACCACGTTATCTAGGCTCAGTGACGAGTCGTAGTTTCGGCCAAAATGCGCATTCTCGCGTATTTTGTAACCAAACTACTCGTGAGCATCAAAGCCGTTTGTTTTGATGCCAAACCTGTTTTCTAAACTTAGTTAAGCATGTTCTAACATGCTTAGCTCGTCACTTTTAGTATAGTGCTTATATAGGGTCGTAAGGTAAGCGATCTAAACCATCGCTTATACTTTCGCACCCGACCCATTTGGTCGATCATTTTGATCCGACCAAACACATTAGGTGACCATAGCTATAACCTTCTGAGGTTATACCTTGTAGTCACGATGTTAGGCATTCCAGACGCGTTCTACGCGAACGACGCGTTAGGGTAGCATAAGCTACCTAAACGGGTCGTGATGGACCGTAAGCATTTAGGTTAAGTTTCATTTTAGTATGTAGGCTTTGTTAAACCATATTACATGAGTCTCCATACTCGTTTGGTTTACGAACCCGCGTACTATCCGATCCTTCCGATTTAGTCCGGTATATTAACATAGCTACCTATTAGGTGCCGTTTGATATCCCGTGATCTTTAGCATTATCTGGTTATTATACAAGAACTCCAAAGCAATCTCAGGTGAGTACATTGAACCCCTCTTTTACTGTTTTCCAAACTGTTTTGGGGTGAAACACCTGTGCCTACTTGCTACTTTCATGCTTTCCGGTTTTCACATCATATACTGCTATGTTCGATAGTACATATATAGTACATGATTTCATTGTGTTTATGCTATGTATGCCCATTGTGTGCGTACTTAGTACATTGCTTTACATTTCATGCTACGTACGCCCATGGTGTGCATACGTAGTACATTGTTTCACATTGCATTACTGTTGCATATGCTCATCCAGCATATGAACACATTACACTACATTTTGAACCGTTGTACTCTACAATACATTTCATGCTACGTACACCCATTGTGTGCATACGTAGTACATTGTTTCACATTGCATTATTGTTGCATATGCTCATCCAGCATATGAACACATCACACTACATTTTGAACCGTTGTACTCCACAATACATTTCATGCTACGTACGCCCATTGTGTGCATACGTAGTACATTGTTTCACATTGCATTACTGTTGCATATGCTCATCCAGCATATGAACACATTACACTACATTTTGAACCGTTGTAACCATTTGACTATGTGAACCGTCTTAACCCTTCAATTTCATGAACCGTCTGTAACCATTGAACCGCGTAAACCAGTTGTATCCGTTGACATGGATTACATTTGACAATAGACATTTGACTATACATGAACATTTCTACCGTTGTTAAACATTTCATCTTGATGGTTTAGGTTTGAGTAAGTGATTTAAGTAACGAGGCATGTGTAATATGATACAAGCATGGTGGATACGCCGCTGGTACTTCCTATATATAAGTGTTTGTATGGTATTACATATCGTAGCGTTATTTGAATCATTTCAATTTGAAACATAGAACATTTTATACAAATAACACGCTTTTCACAAGACATTGATTTACAAACAACAAATCTTATACAAACTCTTTTTACATGGTTATTCAGTTAACCATGCATTGTTCTCTTATTTATACATATCATTTGATCTTACCGTTTTTCAAATGATTTACAAGACAAAGCAAAATACGAGGTTCATGACTAAACATTTTCTCAAACTCAAGTCATGAATTTCGTTTTCACAAAACCAATGTATCTCACAGGCATTTTTATGCTGACGTACCTATTTTCACATGTGTTTTCAGGAGATGATGCATAGGAATTATCAAGACATACTTAGGCGGACCTGTGCCTTAGTGACTTAAAACGAGACAAGAACTAGTTAATTTATGTTATGTACACTTTAATTCTTGTTTAGACAATGTAAACTTTCATATTTGATTTATAAAACGAAACTTCATTTGCCATGGATTTGAAACAATTGATTCTGTTACAACACTCCCCGACGTTTCCGCCACGTTTTGTATGTTCTACGTGGTCGGGGTGTGACAGAAAAGATGGTATCATAGCCAATGGTTATAGGGAATTAGGTTATTAGTAATGCTTTGACCTAGTCTATAACCTTCCTAGGAACCTAACGCGAGTTTACTTGCGTTTAGTCACAAAACAATACCGTCACCTACCCTTAGGCAACGACCACAACAAGAACATAAATTTCAAAACCGCCTTGAAAACTAATCATCTGTTCTAGGATGATTGATTACTAGGTTTTGAACCCTCTATTGTAAGGTTTTGAACCCTTTGTTATAAGGTTTTGAACCCCTTTGAATTTTCAAAACTCCCGTCAAAGTTTTGGGTCCTAACTAGTGTGAACACGTGCGAACTGGAAGAGTGAATGCCTGTACCCTGGGTTTTCTGTCTAAGGTTAGAGTGTTCGTACAAATCCACATAATCGGACCAGTCACTCTTACCTGGGAACTCTTGGGGTGAGTGTCCACTTATAGGCGAGCATGTCTTCGCGATACACTATGAGGATCTATTTGCTTTGATTCAGCCTTGGTGTTGTTTGTTTGCTTCATGATTCAAACAAGTGACCATCAACCGTGATTATGGTCAGTGATTGTAACATCCTATTCTTACCCAATACCATTTTATTTGTTTCCTTTCATGTTCTCCTCTTTTAGAATGCCTCCTCGACGCGAACACCAGATAGCAACTGCCGAGCTGGCAGAAATTATTGCGCAGCAGATGGCTGCTCAATTCCCAAATCTCTTTGCTCAATGGAACCAAGCCAACAACAACAACAATGGTACATGCAATTTCAAGAACTTTAACTCGGCTAAACCACTCAAGTTTAGTGGTTCTGAGGGAGCAACTGGGCTTCTCCAATGGTTCGAGAGCATCGAGAATACCTTTCGCCACGTGCAGTGTCCGGAAAATCGCAAGGTCGAGTTTTCTTCGAGTGTGTTTCAGAAGAGGGCTCTTACATGGTGGAACGGGGTAATGAGAGACCGTGGTGCAGATGTTGCTCTAGCACAAACATGGGCTGAACTGAGGGCACTTATGATGAGAGAGTTTTGTCCTCGTCATGAACAACGAGCGTTGGAGAAGGAGTTTGATGATTTGAAACAAGATAGTGGCGAACACAGGGCATATGCTGATAGGTTTGAGGAGTTGAGTCTACTTTGCCCGACTATGGTCGCCCCACTCGACAAGGTTATCGAAAGGTACATCGACGACCTGCCTGACTCGATACAAGACATTGTCACTGGTAGCAACCCTACCACACTCCGTCAGGCCATTGAGCTATCTGCAACCTTGACTGAATCGCAGATCAGAAAGCATAAACTTTTTCGAAAGGATGACAAGAAGCCAATCGAGGAATCAAAGACCATGGATGAACAGACTGAATCTCCTAAGAAGTCAAAGAAGCGAAAGGCTTCTCAGAACTTCGCCGTGGTCGCTCACAATGGTCAAGCCGTCCCCAACCAACCAGCTCAACCCCCTGCTAGAAAACCATACAATGGAACTGCACCTTTGTGCAACCAATGTGGCCTCCATCATTACGCCAATGTACAATGCCGCAAATGCCAAACTTGTGGACTTATAGGCCACACAGCAAGAGTCTGCCCAGCTGCAACTGCGGCCAAACCAAGCTGTCAACAATCCTGCTCAAGGTCGTTTTCTACCAGGCTCTTGTTTCAACTGTGGCGAGATGGGTCATTTCCGAAGAAATTGCCCAAAGCTTGCTAATGCAAATCCAGCACAGGGATGAGCATCCGACTGACTAGAAGACAACATCGTTTGGAAATAATCACGTCTTATGTATTATTTTCTCTTGTTGTCAAAGTCCAAGAAACAGTTGTTATCGTTGTTTATAAATAAATCTTTTATTTACATTACAATGTATTGCTGTGGTTGCATGTATGAACGACATATCCCTTACAATACTGACAATCAAGAAACCGTATTCCTTGAAGAACAAACTACCCCCAAAATTCTCCCATTCTATAATCACTTGCGTCTTCCACAAAATTCCTAAGTATCCGTTTATTCTAAGGAAACAAAGTACAAGGCGCAGGTTACAACACAAGACGAATACCCAAAGTACCACTATAAATCCTTAATAGGGTGCCTAAGGATTTCCCGTAAGTCTTTACTTGTTGTATACCTTCATTCGAATGTGGTGATTCCTTGTAATAAAAAAAAAATCGAATTTTGGGAGATCTTTCTATCTTCTCAGATAGATTCCAGTGAACATTGAGACCCGTCGATTGGTTTCCATATCCGTATACAATCAATAACAAGTTAATAACAAATTATAATCAAGTTAAACAATTGTGTGACTTTGTGCTTATGTGTTCCCTTATGTGTTGTTATGTTATCCAAATCCTCGTAGGATCTTACATATCCTTATACAAGAGATTCATAGTAGGATACCCAAAGGTATTACTTAAAATCCTCAATGGACTTCTATGTTATAGTTAAGTCCTTTGGATTATTAAGTACTACTTCATAATTAGACCCCTTGAGTGGTCTAGATAAACAGATTGATCCAAAAAAAAAATCTGGCTAGGCATATCATGTGATGATATAGCTGAAAGGACTCCTTGGTGGCCTAACTAAGAAGATCCCCTGTCGATCTAATTAAAAAGGAACCGATGGAAGTCTAGTCACCCTCATCACAAGTTTGATATCCTTCCCCGAAACATTACAAAACAAACTGTGCGGACTGTGCAAGGGATTACGTAATTATGGATGCATACATAATTATAGAATTTAGTGCACAGAAATCACAGCAAGTTCTGTCATGTGTCTAGAGTTAACCCTATTCATTTCCAACTCCGATGAAACAACCGTTGAAAATGATTCCGTTTAGTTCATTTTCGTTTCTGAAGATTTATCCGTTGAGGGAATGAATATCCGTTGTGTAATCCTTCATTTCCAACTCTGATGAAGCAACCGTTGAAAATGATTCCGTTTAGTTCATTTTCGTTTCTGAAGATTTATCCGTTGAGGGAATGAATATCCGTTGTGTAATCCTTCATTTCCAACTCTGATGAAACAACCGTTGAAAATGATTCCGTTTAGTTCATTTTCGTTTCTGAAGATTTATCCGTTGAGGAGATGAATATCCGTTGTGTAATCCTTCATTTCCAACTCTGATGAAGCAACCGTTGAAAATGATTCCGTTTAGTTCATTTTCGTTTCTGAAGATTTATCCGTTAAGGGAATGAATATCCGTTGTGTAATCCTTCATTTCCAACTCTGATGAAGCAACCGTTGAAAATGACTCCGTCTGTTCATTTTCGTTTCTGAAGATTTATCCGTTGGGGAAATGAATATCCGTTGTGAAATCCTTCATTTCCATCTCTGAGGAAACAACCGTTGAAGATGACTCCGTTAGTTCATTGTCGTTTCTGACGATTTGTCCATTGAGGAAATGAACATCCGTTTGCTTATTCCGTCATTTCCATTTCTGAAGAATACTCGTTGAGGAAAATGACTCCGTCTGTTCATATTCGTTTCTGAGGAATGACCATTAAGGAAATGACAGGATATTGCCTTGCATATCGCTGGTGGTTATTTGGCAAAGTCACAAATAGACTCCTACGAATAAATTTCGGGACGAAATTTCCTAAAGTAGGGGAGACTGTGACACCTGTGTCACCGCGACCATCAAACAAATACCAAGCCGATGAAATATTGTATTTCATACGTGGGATCTTGTATAAATATGTGTATGTTTTGCACATATCAATTATTGTTCAATTCCAAACTCTACATTGCTTTCTAGAGCATTATACGCAAACTGGTGCGTAAACGTACTCAGTTTAATGCGACAAATACTCCAGAACATCAACATATACTCAACATACCTTAAATAACCTTTACATAACTTAGAAATAAGTGTTGAAGGCTTTGGTATAGCAAAAACAAGTTAATTCGCTTACAGGGACTAAACTTGACAAACTGCGAAAGTATGCCAATTTGAACTGTAACGAACATTCCGGAACATGTCCATAAGTTAAACATACCCTAAATATCCTTTACATAGCTTTGAAATAGGCTTTGAGGTGTTTGGTATGCTAAAACAAACTTTTGGATCATTCAGGGACTAAAAGTGTCAAAAAGTGCACAAGTTTGCACTTTCGCGCATAACTTACGTTCTGAATACATCCGGACATCCAAAAATTTATGTAAGCATCCTAATATTATGCCTTAGTGTTTGGCATGAGAAAAATCCATTCGTTGCGTCATTTGGATCGTTTTCCGCGCTTATGCGCATTCCGTCGTAATTAACCGAACATCGCGATCGTACGGCCAAACGAACCGACATCCGGAATATTTTTGAGCATATTTCATGTCCCCTACACTTTAACTTCATCTTAGAGCCTTGAAATGAGGTTAACGGGGCTTAAACGTGCCAAAAATGGGCCAAAATACGTGTTTCTAAAGTGCAGGGACCAAAATTGTAAATTCTGATCTGGGAACCTTAGGCGGGGCGCGTAAGGATTTACCAAATCCTTACGCGGGGCGCGTGAGACTGTCAGACAGATTCAATGTATCTATTTAATGCAGTTGGCCTTTCGTTCGATCAAGAGGCAATGCCCTTTCACCTAATCAAGAGCCAAGGGGCAATTTCTGACTTACCACAAGAATTTGACAAGTGTACGCTCGAGATCGCGGCACGATATTCGATAAACGATCCTAACGGTTCCACTTTTCCTATAAATACCCCCCCCCCTTTTGTGTAAAAACCCACAAGAATCAGATCTAAAGCTCTAAGTTGGAACCATTGTTTCATACCTGAGCTATTTGATCTAGATTAGCACTCGGGGACCCTCCGTAAGTCTTCTTTCGCTCTTTTATTCGCTTTTCGAGTCCGAAAGTCAACGTTTTGTTGACTTTCTGCATTGACCAGCTTATGGTCGATGCGAAGTTCATGGAACTTCATAACGTGAGCGTGATCACGATGGTTATAGTCCGTAGTGACTATACCTACTGATCACCACGTTATCTAGGCTCAGTGACGAGTCGTAGTTTCGGCCAAAATGCGCATTCTCGCGTATTTTGTAACCAAACTACTCGTGAGCATCAAAGCCGTTTGTTTTGATGCCAAACCTGTTTTCTAAACTTAGTTAAGCATGTTCTAACATGCTTAGCTCGTCACTTTTAGTATAGTGCTTATATAGGGTCGTAAGGTAAGCGATCTAAACCATCGCTTATACTTTCGAACCCGACCCATTTGGTCGATCATTTTGATCCGACCAAACACATTAGGTGACCATAGCTATAACCTTCTGAGGTTATACCTTGTAGTCACGATGTTAGGCATTCCAGACGCGTTCTACGCGAACGACGCGTTAGGGTAGCATAAGCTACCTAAACGGGTCGTGATGGACCGTAAGCATTTAGGTTAAGTTTCATTTTAGTATGTAGGCTTTGTTAAACCATATTACATGAGTCTCCATACTCGTTTGGTTTACGAACCCGCGTACTATCCGATCCTTCCGATTTAGTCCGGTATATTAACATAGCTACCTATTAGGTGCCGTTTGATATCCCGTGATCTTTAGCATTATCTGGTTATTATACAAGAACTCCAAAGCAATCTCAGGTGAGTACATTGAACCCCTCTTTTACTGTTTTCCAAACTGTTTTGGGGTGAAACACCTGTGCCTACTTGCTACTTTCATGCTTTCCGGTTTTCACATCATATACTGCTATGTTCGATAGTACATATATAGTACATGATTTCATTGTGTTTATGCTATGTATGCCCATTGTGTGCGTACTTAGTAAATTGCTTTACATTTCATGCTACGTACGCCCATGGTGTGCATACGTAGTACATTGTTTCACATTGCATTACTGTTGCATATGCTCATCCAGCATATGAACACATTACACTACATTTTGAACCGTTGTACTCTACAATACATTTCATGCTACGTACACCCATTGTGTGCATACGTAGTACATTGTTTCACATTGCATTATTGTTGCATATGCTCATCCAGCATATGAACACATCACACTACATTTTGAACCGTTGTACTCCACAATACATTTCATGCTACGTACGCCCATTGTGTGCATACGTAGTACATTGTTTCACATTGCATTACTATTGCATATGCTCATCCAGCATATGAACACATTACACTACATTTTGAACCGTTGTAACCATTTGACTATGTGAACCGTCTTAACCCTTCAATTTCATGAACCGTCTGTAACCATTGAACCGCGTAAACCAGTTGTATCCGTTGACATGGATTACATTTGACAATAGACATTTGACTATACATGAACATTTCTACCGTTGTTAAACATTTCATCTTGATGGTTTAGGTTTGAGTAAGTGATTTAAGTAACGAGGCATGTGTAATATGATACAAGCATGGTGGATACGCCGCTGGTACTTCCTATATATAAGTGTTTGTATGGTATTACATATCGTAGCGTTATTTGAATCATTTCAATTTGAAACATAGAACATTTTATACAAATAACACGCTTTTCACAAGACATTGATTTACAAACAACAAATCTTATACAAACTCTTTTTACATGGTTATTCAGTTAACCATGCATTGTTCTCTTATTTATACATATCATTTGATCTTACCGTTTTTCAAATGATTTACAAGACAAAGCAAAATACGAGGTTCATGACTAAACATTTTCTCAAACTCAAGTCATGAATTTCGTTTTCACAAAACCAATGTATCTCACAGGCATTTTTATGCTGACGTACCTATTTTCACATGTGTTTTCAGGAGATGATGCATAGGAATTATCAAGACATACTTAGGCGGACCTGTGCCTTAGTGACTTAAAACGAGACAAGAACTAGTTAATTTATGTTATGTACACTTTAATTCTTGTTTAGACAATGTAAACTTTCATATTTGATTTATAAAACGAAACTTCATTTGCCATGGATTTGAAACAATTGATTCTGTTACAACACTCCCCGACGTTTCCGCCACGTTTTGTATGTTCTACGTGGTCGGGGTGTGACATAAGTAGTCTGAGTCAGCAGGGATACAGTCCTATGTAGCCGGGTTAATGTTTTAATAGTAGCTTACATATGAGGGGATCAAGGAGTTCGGACCCCCGCCATCCAATACCAGTGGGTATTGAAGGAAGTCTACTAAAGTTGACCCAGGTCCTTACAGGATCTATACACTAAACAAGGCAAGACTCTTACCAAACCATTCCCTTAACCCCTGACCATGTAGCCAACATATCTCCATATAGACCGTGGAGATATGAATGGTGAAAATCTTTTATTTTATATAGACAGTAAAATAACGCCAAGACACCACGGACAAATGATAAGGAAGATTCACCTTCAACATAAGAAACTAGTTATTAAAGTCATTAATACATAACCAAATAAAAAGTGCGAAAAGATTAATAATAAAAAGTATTACACTAGACACTTGTCTTCACCAAGTGATGTTAGAGACTTAGGCAAACATGGCCTTTGATTGTCAACAACTCTTAGGATCAATCTTGGATCCCGAGATTACTCACACACTCTATGATGGATGATGGATGATGGTGGTGGATGTGGGTTGTGATGGTGGTGGTGGGTGGGTGAAGTGTGAGAGAGGTGGTTTGCCAAGGGATGGTTTGCAAATGAGCCAAGCACCCCTATTTATATCCTGCACAGAAGCCCGGACACGGCCCCGTGTCCACCCATCTTCTCTTTCTTCATTAAATGCAGTTTGTCTGCATTAGTTGACCATGCCCCCGCGTCCGCTGGGCATGACCCCGTGTGCAGAAGTGTATCTGTACTATCAAGATTTTCCTAGACTATGCGAATCTTAGAGTTGACCACGGCCCCGTGTCCGCTTGACACGCCCCCGTGGTGGGTGATAGAAGCTTCTACAACTTTGTCTTTTCTGCAGACACTTGGGCACGCCCCCGTGCTCATTGAGCATGGGGCGTGTTCAGCCTTCTGTTCTCTTGTTTTTGCTTAGGAAGATGCTGTCGGGGAGTTGGGCATGCCATGTTTATTCCTTTTCTTGTATTTATGTTAGATTTAGCTGCTTTTTTTTACTTCTTTTTGTTCATTTGAGCTCATTTTATCTTGAAAATACAAAAGGAAGACAAAAACACACCTTTTCCAACATTAGTACTAAAAAAGGGTTAGTTTTATGCCACATTTGATGTAATTTATATGTTGCATTTTGCACACATCATCACCCATGGAGAGGAGCAAGGTTATGACATTTATACAGTAGATAATCTTATGTGTCTGTACGAATCTCCAAGTGGAATCAGGTCAATCGGGTAATCGAGGATTTTTAAATGAATTTTTCCGTAAGCTGTGGTCAGAAAATGATGAATCTAACCACTGCCTAGCAAATGAATTTTCATAATTTTTGTATAAAGAGTCAGGCCTTGTGAATTTTAAACAAAGCTTAGCCAACGAAAATACGCTTCACATAAAATATTTGTAATTTTGAAGCTTGTTTACTATTTTAAAGCCTTCAAGTATCCTACGACCAACGGAACTAATATTGTCTAGCACCATCAATGCCTTGTCCATTTCGTTAGAATGACAATGGAAATGGTGCCGGTACTATTAGAACCGTTATTGACATCATTTTGGTCATATCAAGACTTTATTTTTGGTTTTAAACATCGGGTATTAAAATGGGGGTGCTGATACCGTAATGAATCAAACTAGTTCTGACAAAAAACTTTACCGCAACGTGCGAGTGAATTTTACTAGTTTTAAATTCTTCATTGATTTAGTTCAAAGCGTCGTATCTAAAACAATTTTCACAAACTTTTAAATATCAACAAACATGTTCATGAACCATATTTGTTGGAATTTAATTATTTACAGTACGATCAATATGAAAGTAAATTGATATTTGAAATATCAAGAGAACCTTTATGGGAATATATTAAGTGATATTCTTAATTTATAAAAAAATTGGAACATTTTGTTCGCAAAATAAAGCCTTCAACTATCTTACGACCAACAAAATTAATATTGTCTGGCACCATCAATGCCCTGTCCACTCTGACAGAATGACATCTATATTGGTACCGGCACTAAAAGAACCGTTACTCACATCATTTTGGTCAAATCATGTCTTTAATTTTTGGCTCTAAACTTATGGTTCTTATACGGGTGATGATACTGTAATGAATTAAACCAATACTTACCTAAAACCTGCCGCAATGTTTGAGTGCGAAATTTACTAGTTTTAAATTGGTATCTTTAACAATATATTACAAACTTTTAAATGTGCATGTTCATGAACTATATATATATATATACGTATTGAATTAATTAAATCAAAATTAATATGAAAGTAAATTTATATTTGAAGTATCAAGAAAACCTTTATGGGAATGTATTAAGTGGCATTTTTAATTTATCAAAAAAAAAAAAAATGAAACAATTTGTTTGCAAAATGTGGCATTTAGGTATCTTACAACCAACAAAATTAATATTGTCTAGTACCATTAATGCCCTTTCTATTTTGACAGAACGACATTACTTGTACTATTAGAATCGTTACCGACATTATTTCGGACATATCAAGATTTTTTTTTGTTTTAAATGCAGTAATGAATTAAACCAATATTGACCTAAATTTATCCGCAATGTGCGAATGAACTTTATTAGTTTTATTTTTTTAGTACTTTAGTTCTAAGCATCATATCTAAATCAATATATTACAAAACTTTTAAATATCAACAAAAATGTTCATGAACCATACCTGTGCGTATTTAATTATTTACTATCATGTTGTCTTTCCATGTTTTCTTTAAAAAAATAAAACTGGCAAAAATCATACTCTTTAGCAAGAAAACATGCATTTGAAAATTATATTCTTAAGGAAAATAACTAAAGCACCATACACATGGCATTATTATAGTATAAAAAAATATGCAACAATTTTTATGCAAGATAAGGCCTATAAGTATCTTAGAGTTTTCTACATCTTGATTAACTAGAGCAAAGAAAAAAAATTCTGAGGTTATATTAGTTACCTCATTCCACAATGTTGCCTAGAAAGAGCAAAGGTCTCCAAAAGATCCAAATGGCAAGGGTGGAGAAAGCAAGCGACTTACTGGTTACCTTCTCTAAACGCCGTTGTGGCTTGTTTACAGTTGCAAGTAAACTTAGCATCTTGTGCGAGGTTGAAATTGCTATCATTGTCTTCTCTAGAGGCATAAAGGTATTCTCCTTTGGCCATCCATTGGTAGAGAATTTATTCAACTTTATTCTCTTCCAACAGCAGTAATTAAAAAGCTTTTAATTTGATTTTTTATATAATCTTACAATTAATTTTAGTCACTCTTTCACTTTTGGCTTAACTTTTAATTTAATTGCTACCACACAAGAACAATAAAACAAAACTATAGCGGATTAATGAACTTGTTGAAACCCACTCACAAGCTTCAACATTTAAATTTTGGCATAATTCTTACCATGCCTAGAAGCAAAGTGAAGCTTGCTTTCATAAAGGACAACAAGGCAAGGAAAAACTCATTCATGAAAAGAAAGGAATGTTTAAACAACAAGTTGAAGGAGGTATCAATGTTATGCAACATCGAGGCATGGGTGATCATGTATACCTCATATGAACCGCAGCTAGAGGTGTGGCCTGAAGATAACACTGCCTTTCAAAATGTGTTGAATGCGTTTCTAACGAAGTCACCCTTTGTAAGACCCTAACACGCTTTAACTGAAAAGACGCAGCGGAAATACGTACCATAAAATTTCTTTCATTATAAACGTTTTTATTTACTTGAAAGTTCATTTTAAAATAACTCTTTTACAATATATGCATCCTTCGTACTCATTTAATAAAATAAAAGCATAACTTATGTTTATCAAATTACATACTCAAGCATTCCCGTACAATCTATCCTGTGACTCGGTCTTTGATCGCTACTCCTCGTAATGATAATCTGCGATTCGTACAACTTGCACCCACCACATACATTCACAACATTAGCATACAATATATACAAACAAGATTCTTAATCATATAGTCTCGTTACGTTCTATCCACATATACTTTCCAGCCCGTTATCTTTCTAGATTTAATCATCCATCCAGGTGTCTAATCCTTGGCGAAACTTCAATAATGTACCTGCATTACATTTCATCCTCGAGGCACACAGTTAATAACATCAATACTTAAATGTATTGAAACCACGTATACAATACATACATAACTACGCACATACATACATACCTTTACTTGCATACATACGCACCTACTTACATACACACATAGTTACGTCTTCACATACGTACTTACATACCTACATGCATACATACCTACATACATACATACCTATTCACATACATACATTCCTAGACGCGTTTGCCTATCGATTCCCTTTTTACTAATCATGTAGATAAATCCATACTTATACTTACTCATGCCTCTATACTTAATTCGTTCCATTTTATGCTTGCGTACACGCTCATCGCATCTCATAAACACCCTACAATGTGTTAGAATACGCTTCGGGACTCCTTATAGGTTACGGGACTGATTCGAATGAATTCTGCACCTTTGATTGAACTTGCAGCTGACGCATGGCCGTGCGTCCCAACCGCACGACCGTGTGGTACCTACGACGTCGGGAGCGCTGGTAGTGCACAAGCCAGTGCATTGATTTACTCGGAAACGTACGACCGTGTGGCCCAAGTGCACGACCGTGCGATACCACGCGTCGGGTCACTTCGCGTAGACAGTGCATTAGGGCGTCGGACAAAAACTGAAAATGCATAGGGCGTCCGCGACGGCCCCTAATTTTGCCATTTTTCTGCAGATCCGTTTTGTCGTCCGAAAACGCTAAAACTTGCGTAACTTTTAAACCGTTTACCTGTTTAACCTCCCGTTTCTTTCTACATGCTTGAAAATTCACATTTTATCATATCAACTGTAACACCCGTCTAATTACTACTTGAATATAATAATAATTCATGCAATTATACATAAAAGACGCCCAATTATAACATAAATTCCGTAGATATAGTTGGAGAGTGGCAAAACATTAGTCAACTAACATAATATTTCAAACATTCATAAGTTGTTTAGCTAATTGATTACATTTCCAAAACATTGTCTATTAAATTTAGATGTCGTGGAAGCTTCTAAATGTGTTCGGTTCTTTAAAACTTGCTTGACCGCCAACCGTAAGGTCCACATCGTCACCTAGGGTCAAAACCACTAAAAACATTAGTTTTGACATTAATATAGTACGTAAAAACAAGATCCGACATCGAAATGTGAAAATAAAATACAAAGTTTTCTGGGCTCTACCATAACTTACGGTGTCTACTGTAAGTTACGGTAGATGCTGTATGATTCTGGTCTGCCGTAACTCTGTAGTGAATCACTGTAAGGTTTTTGTTTTCCACCGTAAGTTACGGTGGACGCTGTAACTTTACCATTTGACTATTTTGTGGATTTTACCTAAATCCACCCGTCATTTTAGGCGATTCTTTTCCTGTATGTTTGTAAATTTATTACGGACATGTTCCTTACGACTATCATACCAAAGTTTGACTCATTGATCATACGGCTAAAGCCACAATACTATCATTCGACCCATTCTAACTTTATCTATTTTACTACATTTCACTAGTAAGCCTATGGCGCCTTATACCCATCATCCGGGGCTTAGCATCACTTGCGTTTCCTTACCAATTCCATGGTTTAACGCTCTTGTGATTGATGTCGCCGTTGCTAACTAATTAGAACACCAATACTACATTTCATACCATTGTTTGACCCGTTGGCTCATCTTGTGGGAATCCTCCAATGTGATGACTACCAAACGGTTCCTTATCAATTTTTGTTGGACCCAGTATGGCCTTAACAACTTCTTTTTACGTAATATGGCAAGTGATTTTATTATATGTGAAAAAGATGTGCGGAAATGGAAATCAGACTTTCAAGAAACAAGACCTACAGAATTATCAAGTTTACATCACTTTGAAACAAATTAGTTTAACAAGGTGATTGTAAGATTATTATCTAATAGAAATGAATCTTGATTTCTGTGGGTGAGAAGAGAAGTGGAGTTTGAGTGTTTGTATATGAATGCTAAGCTTCAAACTTCTGCCTTTCGAGCCTTCTATTTATAGACGGCTGTGGACATGAATAAACAATTGTTTATTCATGCAATAAGTCCTGTGTAAAGTAGCAATTTGACATATTCATTGAATCCATCGTTCAAGTTGCATTTGTAACCATGAAAACCAATAATGTCATGCTTCAGTCATGGGTGGCATGATAGAGTTGTGATTTTAGACAAGTGGGGCTTTCATCAGAATTTCTGATAAACCACTTTATCAAAAATTCTGGTGAACAAATCATCAGAAATTCTGATGATCAGAATTGTCAGAATGATCAGAATTGTCAGAATGATGATATTTCATCAGAAATATCATCAGATCCATCAGAAATGACCTTCTCTGATAATCCAAATCAACTCTTGATCAACTTGTGATTCTTTGTAGTAGATACTTTGCATTTCAGTTGTTCTATCTGTTTTTCTTCATCTTGCTGTGATCTTCAGGACTGTTATCTTCTTCAGAGATCCAGTTGATTGAGATTTTCTTCAATACTTACAAATAAAGTTTCCTAACAGTTTTCCCCTAAGTATTGTAAGAAAATGAACTATCTCATGAATATAAAATTTCCAAACAGTGGAAACTTAATACTTGCAAACTTAAACCAGTTGCTAAAGTTTTGAAAAACAAATTACATAAAAGATGAAAATAAACAAGTTTTAATTAAGCTTCACTCTCTTATGCACATCTCCTTTCTTTATCTTCTTTTTGTAGGAGGTATACTTGTTGCAGCTATCATACATGTCTTTGTACCATTCTCTTGCTTGGATCCATTCTTCAATCATTTGCTCAATTTCTTTCCTGCTTCCCTCCAAGTTCTTCTCTATCTTCTGAAGATGTTCTTGTCTCTTGTTCATGGTTTTTATGATATACCTCAGGGTTTGATTTGAGTACTTACAGATGTCAACACTTCTGAACAGAGCTTTGTTATTGTCTTGGTCTCTGAAGATTACACCATATTCTTGTGCTCCATCTTTGCTTGTCTGCATAATGATGTCTCCAGATCTTGCATCATCCAGTATTTCTGAGGGAACTTTTGTCTTAGGTAATCTAAAGTACACCTTTTTGTTGTGCACATGTTCATAATTGATGCATAGATCAAAGTCTGAAAAAGCCATTCTTTCAAATAGCAATATTCCAGCCTTTGATATGCCATTCAATGCCCTTCTGACCTCTTGGTTATTTTTCTTTTCCTTTTCATAGTGATCCTTCATGAAGAAAATGTCCAAAGGATGTAACTGGTCAGCTAATTCTTCATCAGTCACCTTCTGTTCATCCCCATTTTCTCTTTGAAGTGTGTATCTGTTTTGTACATAAGTTCCTCCTATATCATCAGTTGCAACTTTCACTTCTTCCACCTTTAAAATTCTCCTTACCGGATTCTCATTGTGCTTGTGAATGCTGTATGGCCCTCTTTTCATTCTTTCTTCTCTTAACCCCAGTCTGGTAGGAGATAGTGATCTTGGCATTTCATCTTCTTTTGTCAAGTAGTAACTCACCAGATTGTATTCAGGAAATATCATTACATCTCTGGCAATTTCTTTAACCATGACAGACTTGGTTTCTGAGATTTTTCTCTTAACAATCTTTGACTTTGCCTCTGACTCACCTTCTTGTTCCCATTCCTTCATTGTTTGTATATTGATATATTTGCTTATTGCTGAGTCATCAGATATTGTTGGATTTGGAACGGTAGCTAGCAGTTTCAAATTTGTAATGACTTGAGGTTTTGCAGCTGCTAGCCTTTTCAGCATTTCTCCTTTTGGAATATTTGGAGGTGGTCCCATCATTGTGGTATCAGCTTTGGTGATTGGTGTGGTTGATGATTGTTGAGGAGTTGACTTTGGAGCTTTCTGATGTGAGCTTGAAACAGGAATTTCCTTCATGAGTTGTTGAGGATCCACTTTGGCTAAACTTGCAACATTGAATTGCATCTTCTCCATTAGTTGTTGTGTTTCTTTTACCAGTTTTGAGTTGCTGTCCATGTTTTTCTGAACTTGGTTGAATTCAGTTTGAACTTTCATCTGATTTTCAGCACACTCTTTTGACAGCTTCTCAAGGGCATCTGTGATACTATTATTGCTTGCCCTTAAAATGGTAACTTCTTCCAAAACTCTATTTCCACTGCTTGATTGTCTTGACTCCATCACATTTACAACTTGTGTTTTAATCTTTTCTATTTCTGTGAGAATCATTTGAATTTCTGATGCAGAAATGTTGAGTTCTGGTGCTTTTTCTTTCATCTTTTGAAGAGACTTTAGTGCTTCAGTGTTATCATCAGTCTGTTTCTTTATTGCTTCCACTGATTCTGACAAATTCTTCATTTCAGCCCTTTGACCTTGTATTTCTGACAGCAACATATCAAGTTTTTCTTCTACTGGATTTTTGCATACTTTGTAAACATTTTCCAACATAGCTTCCAGATTTTCTTGATTCATGAGTTTTTCAGGGATATTTGAAACAACAGATATTCCTGTTAACATGCCAGCTGCAAACACATTTGCTGCTGTTTTGGAAATGATAGGATCACTTTTGGCTTTACCAGATTTTGGTGCAGCCTTAAGTTTACCAGTATCATCTCCACCAGAGGTGAGTGACATACTCTCATCCTGGATTTTCTTATATCCTTGAATCACATCAAGATGTGATTCTCCATAAGTTTTTAAGGTAAACATAATACCTATTTCCAGATTTCCTTGATCAGTTTCCTGATCTCTATCTGTTAAGACCTCATACTCCTCCTCATTTTCTGATTCAGAGTTGAGATTAAAAGCACTAGTAACCTCTTTATCAACATCAGTTTTTTTATGTTCTAAGTTGTAAGAAACATTTACTGAACTTTCTGAGTTAGTTTGTTTTGAGCGAGTATCAACTAAAACAGTTCTTGAGAAAGATGTACCAGCGATATGAGATTCACCATGATGTATTACTTCAGTTGTTTCAATTTCAGTGCCACCAAATTGAGCTTCTTCATGAATTCTTCCAGCTATATGTGATTCTGCATGATGTTCTTGTGCTGTCTCTTATAGCATATCAAAATCTTGATGAATTCTTCCTTCATGAATTTGATCATTTTCAGCATCATCTGGTGCGTTGGTAATCATCAGAATTCCTTCTCCTCCTGCCTCTTTTGATGATCTTGACTTTTGTTCTTCATCTCCTTCTAGTGATGAAGAGCATTTGAAAACTTCTCTGCTGGCTCTTTCTGTTGTGGAGACATTTGTTTAATACTTCCATCATCACTTGCCATATTGCTGGTAATTCATTTCTTCTGATTGAACCAATTTTGTTGATCTTCTTGTTCTTATCACCAAGCCCAATAATAAAGCTTAATAGCTCTTTCTTGCTTGGTGCTTCAACATAGTTATCAAGAATAGGTAGTTCAAGCCATTCTCTTACCCTTGCAGGAGTTAATGTTACGGAAACATTTTCCCATACATGGGCAGAGAGTTGGTTTTCTTCAATTTCATCAAAGGTGTGAACAAATTGTTGTAGCAGCTTTTCTGGTACTTCTCTCTCTTTTGTTAGAGCTCCTGAAATTGGACAGTTCATGAGATATTCTATCAGAAGTTGACATCTCACATCATATTCTGAATGCTCTGTA
Organism: Helianthus annuus; assembly: GCF_002127325.2. Classification (NCBI taxonomy): domain Eukaryota; kingdom Viridiplantae; phylum Streptophyta; class Magnoliopsida; order Asterales; family Asteraceae; genus Helianthus; species Helianthus annuus. The sequence continues at coordinate 79,303,886 of NC_035438.2, forward strand.
TTCATCAGCAAATTGTTTTCTTTCATTGGCAGAAATTCATTGTCTTCAATGAAAGGTACATCATGTTGAACAATTGGGATGTTGAGGTTTACTTCGGCCATTTTTGAAGTTTGTGAATTAGGGTTTGGAATTTAGGGATTTTTGAGTGAGGAACAAAGTTTGCTTTGGTTTGGAATTGGTGAGAAAGGTATGATTTTTGAATTTTCTACTAAGGGTTGTATAGTGAAGGTTTTTAGCAGAGTGTTGTGGGTTTATGGAGTTGAGAGGATATGGAACGTGTCATGTAGTGGCGGTTAAAGGATCATTAATTGTCTTTATTACCGTTTGATCATGGGATATCGGTTTTTTAATTCATGATATAACTGTTAGATCGTGGGTATCAAGACTTTAACGATGATTAATCGTGTAATCGTGGTTGTGCCCTTTCAACTTGTTCTTTTTAACTTGTAGTTTCACTGAAGTGCTTCATCTGAATTCAGATTGGAGAAACATTATCGGTTGTATGACACCTTTCCATTTTTGTGGACCCTACTCTTTTGAGGAGGTCCAATTAGCTTTCTTCATCTTCATCCTTTCTTTTCTTGTAAGTCAAAATTCCATGTCTTCAGTCATTCAACAATTTCTACTGAAGAATATGTATGATCTGACTTTTATTTGACCCCTTTTTGATATGATCAAATAAAGTCAACAGAAGTCAACAGAATTTGATGTGTTTTTCCCCTAAATTTGTCTCTGTTTTTATCAAAAAAAATTTTTTGATCACTTCAATACTTTTGATAAACCCTTTTTTTTAAACAAGTTATAAATCAAAGAGAACTTTATCACAATTTTGACCATGATTTAGCAGATTATACCTTAAGCCTATATAGGCTACTTTCTTCAATGGTTAGATTTTCTTACATTCCTTTCATTTATTTCATTTGCAAAGTTCACCATTTTACCCAGCTTTGAGACAAAGTTGCTAAGTAAGCTCCTATCTCCAGTCATGTGCTTGGAGCTTCCTAAATCGCAGTACCAGATCTGCTGCACATGATGGTCCTAAAATGAAATGATTAGAGGGTTTTAGGTACCCATGCATGCTTGGGTACACTTTCTGATGGTCTTCTGGTTCTGTTATTTTTTCTAGATGACTTCTCATCAGAATTTCTGTTAAATGCTACAGAATTTTTCTTTTTCTTTTGGAGATGGTGTTGAACAAGCTTCAGTATTTCAACACACATACAGGAATCATCAGAAATTTCTGATTTTCCTTCTTGTGATGGAATGAAGGGATAGTTTTGAAAAGATGAGTGAACTGCTTCTGGAGTTTTTACAAACTCTTGACTGTATTCACTTCTTTTTGGTTCAAAATTTGGCTTATCAAAGGAGTATTCAGAACATGTTGATTTGAAAGTTTCAGAATCAGATTCTGATAAGAATTTATCAGAAGTCTGTTGAGTTGCTTTTACAAAGACAGTGGGTTTGCTATTATTTGTTCTTACATAACCCAAACCTTCTCCTTTGTTCTTTGGAGTGGACTCTATGAAATTTATGAATTCTTTTGCTTCTTGAAAACCTCTTACATTAATTTCTTTATCATTGATTTTCTTGTAAAGATCTCTTCTTTCATTTTCATAGAACTCAATTTTAGCTCTTTGATCTAAACTTTGTTCTATAAGTAATTGGTTTTCAAGAATGATTTTATTCAAGGTCCTCTGCAACTCATCAAATTTTTTACCATCTGAGTGATGTTTAACTTGCAAGTTTAAAAAATCTGACATGAACTCATTTAGCTTGTGTTCAACATCAAGATTGTCTAAACTTACCTGTTGTCCTAAAGTCTCTGGTATGTCATCAGAAAGTGCCATGAGACAGAAGTTGGCCATTTCTACTTCTTCTTCTTCATCAGAAGAATCATCAGATAGCCATGTATCTGTTCCAGCAATTAAGCTGACTTGCTGTTGTTGCTTCTTAGCTTCCTCAAGCTTCTTTTCATAGTAAGCAACATCTTTCAGCTTCTTGGTCTTATACTCAGATGCATAATGACCTTTTTGCTTGCACTTGTAACACACCACCTCAGCCTTTCCTTTATCCTTAGATCTAACTTCTTCTTTAGATCTATCATCCATCCTCCTTCTATCACTCCTCTGGTACCTTTGGCCTCCTCCTCTCAACCTCTGCTCAAATGTTTTAGTGAGCAGCGCTATTGCATCAGCAAAAGCTGAAAAATCTGATGATGAATCAGAAGTTTCAAAACTCTGGCTGTTTGATGGTTGTGGATCATTGGAAGTTGTTTGTCTTTGTGAGTTTGAGATAAGAGCTAAAGATCCCCCTCTTTGAATGGTTTCTTCAAATATTTCTTCCTCTCTGGGGATCAAGATGCTATATAAGTCATGAAGACTCATGTTTCCTAGTTCTAAGGTTGGGACAAAGTCATTGTGAGACTTCTCCATATTCTAGGCAAAGCATCAAGAAATTTTATGTTTCTTTCATCATTTGATTTAGTTATTCCAAATTTTTTTAGCTCGTTTAAAAGTTTTGTGAACCTTTGATATGTGTCATTTAACTTTTCATTAGGTAAACTTTTAAACCTTTCATAGGATGAGACGTTGTTTGTTCTCTTGTTTCTTTTCATCCTTTCTCCTCCTTCATAAAGATTTTCCAACTGATCCCATATTTCCTTGGCTGATGCACAAGCATCAACTTGTGAAAATATGTCATTGGGGATGGCCATTATTAAGAGTGAGTTTGCTCTTTCATCCCCTGCTACCAGTTCCTTGTCTTCCTCACTCCAAAGTATTTCACTTTTGGGAGCTCGGGAGGCAGGGATAGCAGGTAGTTGGTCAGTTGCTGGAATTGCAGGTATTTCAGTCATTGGTATATGTGGACCCCTTTCAATGGATCTAAACAGAGCTCGGTCATGACCATTAAGGAAATTGACCATCCTGATTTTCCATTGGGGGTATTCCTCCCTGACCAGAGTCGGAGGTTTGGACATAGAACCAATATTGAAAGCATTATTTTAGGTTTGAAAGCTGGCCATATTTAGAAAAAAGAATAAGAGCGATTGATCGTTTCAAAATAATTTATTCAATCGGCTCTGATACCAATTTTTGGACCCAGTATGGCCTTAACAACTTCTTTTTACGTAATATGGCAAGTGATTTTAGTATATGTGAAAAAGATGTGCGGAAATGGAAATCAGACTTTCAAGAAACAAGACCTACAGAATTATCAAGTTTATATCACTTTGAAACAAATTAGTTTAACAAGGTGATTGTAAGATTATTATCTAATACAAATGAATCTTGATTTCTGTGGGTGAGAAGAGCAGTGGAGTTTGAGTGTTTGTATATGAATGCTAAGCTTCAAACTCAAGTATCTTCTGCCTCTCGAGCCTTCTATTTATAGACGGATGTGGACATGAGTAAACAATTGTTTATTCATGCAATAAGTCCTGCGTAAAGTAGCAATTTGACATATTCATTGAATCCATCGTTCAAGTTGCATTTGTAATCATGAAAACCAATAATGTCATGCTTCGGTCATGGGTGGCAGGATAGAGTTGTGATTTTAGACAAGTGGGGCTTTCATCAGAATTTCTGATAAACCACTTCATCAGAAATTCTGGTGAACAAATCATCAGAAATTCTGATGATCAGAATTGTCAGAAACTGATCAGAAATATCATCAGATCCATCAGAAATGACCTTCTCTGATAATCCAAATCAACTCTTGATCAACTTGTGATTTTTTGTAGTAGATACTTTGCATTTCAGTTGTCCTATCTGTTTTTATTCATCTTGCTGTGATCTTCAGGACTGTTATCTTTTTCAGAGATCCAGTTGATTGAGATTTTCTTCAATACTTACAAATAAAGTTTTCTAACAGTTTCCCCCTAAGTATTGTAAGAAAATGAACTATCTCATGAATATAAAACCTTTTAAATTTCGGGGTGTTACAAGTCCACCCCCCTTAAAAGGGTTTCGTCCCCGAAACCGGAGTACGTACCGAATAGTGCAGGGTAGAGACGTCGCATTTCCTCTTCGGACTCCTATGTAGTGTCCGAACCTTTCCTATGCTCCCACTTGATCTTGACTTGATCGATTTGTTTATTTCACAAGTGCTTAACCTTTCGATCTAGAATCTCTAGTGGTCTTACCGCATAGTTCAAGCTACTATTCACCTCGATATCATCGTAGTGGATATACGCTGTTTCTTCTGCTAGGCATTTCCGCAGTTGTGACACATGAAACGTATCATGTATCCCATTCAACTCTTCTGGTAGCTCAAGGCGATAAGCTACCTTGCCAACTCGTTCGATGATTCTAAATGGCCCGATAAACCTCGGGCTTAGTTTCCCCCTTTTTTCTGAATCTGATCACACCCTTCCATGGGGAAACCTTCAACATAACCATGTCGCCTATTTGAAATTCAATCGGTCTCCTTCTTTTATCTGCATATGATTTCTGCCTATCTTGGGCTGCTTTCAAATGAGCTCGTACCACTTCAATCTTCGCATTAGTGGCCTGAATTATATCTGTATGGGCCAATTCGCGTGGTCCCACCTCACCCCAACACACCGGGGTTCTACATTTTCTACCATATAGCATCTCGTAAGGTGCCATGCCGATACTTGAATGGTAACTATTGTTGTAGGAAAATTCGGCTAAAGGTAGATAAACATCCCAACTTCCACCCAAGTCGATGATACATGCCCGTAGCATATCCTCTAGCGTCTGTATCGTTCTTTCACTCTGTCCATCCGTCTGAGGATGGTAGGTGGTGCTGATGAACAATTTGGTTCCCATTTGCTCTTGGAAATCTCGCCAGAAGTTTGAAGTGAACCGGGTATCCCTTTCAGACACGATGGATACCGGTACTCCATGGCGTGCGATTATCTCATTAGTGTAAACTTCTGACATCTTTTCTGACGTATAAGTCTCACGGATCGGAATGAAGTGAGCACTTTTCGTCAATCTATCCCCCACTACCGATATAGCATCAAAACCGCGATTCGTCTTTGGTAGTGTGGTTAACAGGTCCATCGTAATATGTTCCCATTTCCAAACCGGGATTTCTAACGGTTGGAGTTTACCGTATGGTTTCTGGTGCTCCGCCTTGACTTGTAAGCAAGTCAGGCATTTTTCCACATATTTCACCACATCCCTCTTCATTCCGGGCCACCAATAATTTTGTTTCAGATCATTATACATCTTGGTTGCACCCGGATGAACGGAATATCGGGATTTATGGGCTTCATTAAGTAATAGCGCCTTCACCCCACAAGTATTTGGAACCCATATTCTTCCGGATCGAGTCTTCAATCTGTTCTTTCCATCCGACAAGTCTTTCAACTGACCGATTATTCGTTCCTTCTTCCAATTTTCCTCTTTCACTACTTCTACTTGCGCTTCCCGGATATGTTCAAGTATACCCGAGGGCACCACAAGCTGCATCGACCTTACTCGTATCGGGACATAGTCTACTTTTCTACTCAGAGCATCCGCCACCACATTTGCCTTTCCGGGGTGGTAGTGTATTTCGCAGTCGAAATCTTTCACTGTTTCCAACCATCGTCTCTGGCGCATATTTTACTCCTTCTGATCGAAGAAGTATTTTAGGCTTTTGTGATTGGTGAATATGGTGCACTTTACCCCATATAAATAGTGCCTCCATATTTTTAATGCAAATACCACCGCAGCCAATTCAAGATCCTGCGTGGGATATTTCTTTTCATGTACTTTCAATTGTCTCGAGGCATAAGCTATAACTTTGCCCCGTTGCATCAAAACACACCTGAGCCCCGACAGTGAGGCATCTGAATAGACCACTAAGTCCTCGACTCCGTTCGGCAACGTTAATACCAGAGCTTATGTTTGCTTCTCTTTTAGCGTCTGAAACGCCCTCTCTTGTTCTACACCCCAAATGAACTTCTCCTCCTTCCGGGTTAACTTTGTTAGTGGCGACGCAATCCTGGAGAAATCTTGAATGAATCTCCTATAGTACCCCGCAAGCCCTAAGAAGCTTCTAATTTCCGAGGGGTTCTTCGGGGGATTCCATTTTGACACGGCCTCGATCTTTGACGGATCCACCAACACTCCATCGGTGCTTATGATGTGGCCGAGAAATTGCACCTCTCGTAACCAAAAGGCGCACTTAGAAAATTTCGCATACAACCTTTCTCGTCTAAGTGTTTCTAACACTTCTTGTAAATGGTGTGCATGCTCGGCTTCACTTTTCGAGTACACCAAAATATCATCTACGAACACGATGACCGATTTGTCTAGCATTGGCTTGCAAACCCGGTTCATGAGATCCATGAAAGCCACGGGCGCATTTGTCAGCCCAAATGACATTAAGAGAAACTCGTAATGTCCGTATCGCGTGCGAAAAGCCGTCTTCGGCACATCTTCCTCCTTGACCTTTAATTGGTGATACCCAAATCTAAGGTCAATCTTTGAAAACCAATTCGCACCCTGTAACTGGTCGAATAGATCATCTATTCTCGGAAGCGGGTATCGGTTCTTTACCGTGAGTTTGTTGAACTCTGGGTAATCGATACACATGCGCATGCTTCCGTCTTTATTTTTCACGAACAGTACCGTTGCGCCCCAAGGAGACACACTTGGCCTTATGAATCCTTTGTCAAGCAGGTCTTGAATCTGTGACATCAACTCTTGTAATTCCGACGGTGCGAGTCGGTATGGCGCTTTAGCAACGGGTTTCGCGCCCGGGATCAATTCGATTCCGAACTCTACCTCCCGTTCAGGCGGCATTCCCGGTAAATCGTCCGGAAATACATCTTCAAAGTTACATACCACGGGTAAGTCTCCAATCTTCGGTAGTTCTTTTTCGGGCTCATTTGCGTATATCATAAACGCTTTACATCCTCGCTTCATGAGCTTGTGAGCTTTCATCATTGAGCATATTATAGGATTGCCTCCCTTTTCGCCATAAATTGTAACGTGCTTTCTGCTAGGAGATGTTAGCTTTATCTCCTTACGGAAACACACGACCTTCGCGTGGTGCTGAGACAGCCAATCCATCCCAACAACTACTTGAAATTCCCCATTGACATCGGGATTAAGTCTATTAAGTATTCTTCATCATCAATGTTTAATTTACAACTTCGACAAATATCACAAACTATGAAGCTTTTGTTGTCTCCTATTTCAACTTCTAAGGGCACATATAATTTCGTTAATACAAATGATGGATGTCGAATAAATCCATGCGAAATGAAGGATTTATTCGCAGCCGTATCAAACAATACACGTGCAGGAATCGAGTTAATCGTGAATATACCTGAGACCACGTCGGGTTCCGTTTTTGCTTCAGCCGTAGTAAGTTGGAAGGATCTAGCCTTTGCCTTTGGGAGTTCTGCTGGAGATTCCTTAACATCCCTTCTTCCAACTAGGTCTGGGCATTCAAACTTTTTGTGGCCGGGCTGATAGCATTTGTAGCAAACTGAAACTTTACCCGGGCATAGAGACGCCGTGTGCCCCGTTTTACTGCATATTGGGCACGGCTTGTCTTTGAACCGACACTCTCCCTTGTGTCCTTTCCCACATATTTTGCAACTGGGCGACCCACTTTTAGCATCCGCTTTCTTTCCCGATTCAGCAGTTCGAGCTTTCTTTGTAGGGCTTGGATTCACATCCTGTGCCCTTCGCTCGCCCCTCTCTACTTGTTTCTTCAATTCGATTTCCCGCTCCTGGGCGGTGTTGATAATTTCCGTGAGAGTTTCATACTTTGAGGGACTCATGAACTCCCGATATTCAGCACTCAGCATGTTGTAATAGTAGTATATCTTTTGCTCTTCCGTGGTGACCAACTCGTCATAGAATCTCAACTTATCCATAAAGATGCCCGTGATCTTATCAATTGTTTCACCCTTTTGTCTTAGCTGGATGAATTCTTCCTTGATTCTGTTAATAACCGCTTTGGGACTATGGTGTTTAAGGAATGGCACCTTAAACTCATCCCAAGTCATAACCCTCGCCGCTTCAGCTCCTATTTCTTTCTTCTTATTGTTCCACCAATCCTTGGCTTGACCCCTCAATTGACCCGTCCCGTAAGCAACAAAGTCACCTACGTCACAATGGGTCTGCTCAAACACCCCTTCGACATCACTTATTCATCTTTGACATATTATCGGGTCGACCTCCCTGTTGTAGATTGGCGGTTTACACGCCAAGAATTCTTTGTACGAACACCCCTTGCGTTCTCCTGATTTTTCTTTTATAAGGTTGACACTATCTTCCAACCTTTTAACTCGCTCTTCAACAAGTGACAACACCGTGTTTTGAATTTTGTCTATGAACCAGGATAGACTACCTTCGATTGCCTTCCCCACTTCTTCGGCAATTATCTCTTTCATTTGTTCGGTGCTTGTCTTCACCGGATCATCATCATTTCTTTCCGACATCTTGAAACTGAAATGTTTATTCTAAACGTTAAACATTTCATTTATAATCATAGCTTTATTTTGCTTCGGTTTAGCCAAGCTCTCAACTTGCTTTAACCGTTCACTTTTAGTGCACTTTCCGGGTTTGAGTGAATTAACACACTCTTCCCATGCACATCGATTCACATCTCATTTCTTACACAAGGTATAATCTACTAACATAATAAGTTAATTCTTACCGGACGATCGATCAAGCTTGAACCGAACACTTTGTTGACAACCTTAAGCTCTGATTACCAACTTGCAACACCCGTCTAATTACTACTTGAATATAATAATAATTCATGCAATTATACATAAAAGACGCCCAATTATAACATAAATTCCGTAGATATAGTTGGAGAGTGGCAAACATTAGTCAACTAACATAATATTTCAAACATTCATAAGTTGTTTAGCTAATTGATTACATTTCCAAAACATTGTCTATTAAATTTAGATGTCGCGGAAGCTTCTAAATGTGTTCGGTTCTTCAAAACTTGCTTGACCGCCATCCGTAAGGTCCACATCGTCACCTAGGGTCAAAACCACTAAAAACATTAGTTTTGACATTAATATAGTATGTAAAAACAAGATCCGACATCGAAATGTGAAAATAAAATACAAAGTTTTCTGGGCTCTACCGTAACTTATGGTGTCTACCGTAAGTTACGGTAGATGCTGTATGATTCTGGTCTGCCGTAACTCAGTAGTGAATCAACGTAAGGTTTTTGTTTTCCACCGTAAGTTACGGTGGACACTGCAACTTTACCATTTGACTTTTTTGTGGATTTTACCCAAATCCACCCGTCATTTTAGGCGATTCTTTTCCTGTATGTTTGTAAATTTATTACGGACATGTTCCTTATGACTATCATACCAAAGTTTGACTCACCGATCATACGGCTAAAGCCACTATACTATCATTCGACCCATTCTAACTTTATCTATTTTACTACATTTCACTAGTAAGCCTATGGCGCCTTATACCCATCATCCGGGGCTTAGCATCACTTGCGTTTCCTTACCAATTCCATGGTTTAACGCTCTTGTGACTGATGTCGCCGTTGCTAACTAATTAGAACACCAATACTACAATTCATACCATTGTTTGACCCGTTGGCTCATCTTGTGGGAATCCTCCAATGTGATGACTACCAAACGGTTCCTTATCAATTTTAACTCTATTAATTCGAGTAGCAATCATAGTCACAAAAATCAACACAATTTCTTGCGACTACGCATAATTTATTAACAATTCATTTAATGTAATAGGTCAAGTTACATACCTTTAAAGCAAGCCCTTCAAACGTGCGTCCACACCGGTTTGCCCGCTCGATGCTCCGGCTTCCTTTCCTATAGAGTTCAATCACTTTATGTTTAGAACTCTTTGTTTCACATATATAACGCATATTTTGCCGTACATCATAATTATGCGTTTTTAACATAAACATTTCAGTTTCAAGCCTTCTTTGAGGCATTTCAACAAACATTTCAAGGGCAGATTTTACATGATTATATAACCAATCCCTAACTTATCATTTAGCCCGAATTTTCATCAATCAAGCTTTCATATATAAGGTTTAATATTCGGATTTCAGAAATCTCTTCCTAAGAACCACATTACACTAGAAAATTGCTCAAAACCCTAGTGTTCATCAACTTCACACAAAACCCATGAATGACGTTCAATGTATTCATGAAATTTCCAGAATTTAGGCATGATTTCACATGTTTTTGTCTAGGTTTTACTCCTAGACACTACATCATTCCTACTCAATCCAAATAGCAAACATGCAACATGTAATTTTAGATTTTCCAAATCATGAGAATTTCAAGTAGAGGATTTTTATCAAGTTTTACATGCCTTATGATCTCCTCGCAATGGGGATCAGTAATCTATGCCCAATTTTCGATTTTAGCTTAGTTTGAGCCTTCAATTTGGGAGTTTAGTGAATTTTTAGGGTTTGGAGCATAGGGTCGCCCTTCTCCTGCTCTTGATCGACCAGACACCTCTTTTAGGGTGTTTGGTTTGTTTTTAATTTGTTTTATGAATTTAAGTTTCAATTTTAACAACATAGGCCCCTCCATTTTTATTTAGTTTATATCTTTGGCATTTTCAATTCATTCATGTTTTAAAACGGGACAATTAACTAAGTAGGTTATTTATTCCTAGTTAGCTCATCCTCGTTTATTTTTATACTTTATATAATGATAATATAAAGCCTTTTAAATTTCAGGGTATTACATGAACTTGCAATCCAACATCCGGTTAAGGAAAATCTTAACTTAAAGCTCTCGGCTTTATATACCCGTTTCACTTATTCGACCCGTTCATGTTTTACACCACAAACTTGTGTGATAACTATCAATTTTCGTACTAACTTCATAACCATGAATGTCCCCTAATACTCGGGCTTTAATCATGAAGTTTATGCGGCCATTATCAATTTCTATGTGTAAACGTATTGTAACCCGCTAAAGGATTCAAGCACTTTAAACTTAAATCTTGCTTTCCTTTCCTTACATCTTATGTCCACATTATCACATCTAACTATCATTCACCACAACCATATTTGTAAACCTTACTTGAATTCAATTATCATGTTGATATAACTAGTTCCTAACCTTACTTAAATAACATGAGAAGTGATTCCAAAATTCACTTACCTTAGCGTCCGTATTCGCATCCGTTTTCTTGCCTCCTTTTGATCCGTTAACCTTCCATGCTTCCATCCGTCTTGATATGATCCCTATACTTTCACATAATCGCAATCACATTCTTATTAGCATACATGATTACACAAACGAAAACATTAACTACCGAGTTCAAATGGCGATCGCCATCTGTCCCGTATGACCCGTTCATCCTTTCAACCATTCTCGCACCCATTACATGAGCATCATTATATTCATATATATATAAATTCAAAACATAACTTGGAAAGTATTTACTTTTTAAGGGATATTTACTCGTTTGATCTTTAATTACTTACACATTTGAATATTTTCATTCTTATCATTCTTTCCCTTCTATGTTTCGAATCCGTCTCGCAGATTCTAACATATCATTCATACTTCCATTCCTTTCATGTTTCGAATCCATCTTGCAGATTCTAATCATAACATTCATACTTTCATTCCTTTCATGTTTCGAATCCGTCCCGCGGATTCTAACATATCATTCGTACTTTCATTCCTTTCATGTTTCGAATCCGTCTCGCGGATTCTAACATATCATTCGTACTTTCATTCCTTTCATGTTTCGAATCCATCTCGCGGATTCTAACATATCATTTGTACTTTCATTCCTTTCATGTTTCAAATTCGTCTCGCGGATTCTAACATATCATTCGTACTTCTCATGTGTATTTAGTACTTTCAAATCCCCGAAATTACTACATTTTCCTTCACCCTCACGTACACCTAACATCTAATTCTAACGGACATACCTGTAACAATTATCACGGTCTCACGAACGTCATATGTTTCTTGTGTACTGGCCAGGTACACAATCCACATACTAGTTTCGTGTCTTCGTATAATCGTCACCTTATGTCCGAAGAATTAGGTTTCGGCACGTGTAGCATTTTTAAACTTCATTACCATCCTATTATTATTTTTCGCTTGATAGATTTTACCTTTACATGCACTCACATGTTAACTTTATGTACATGGGGTCAATTCGTCTTATTACATGCCTTGGTGCCGGTCCTAGACCGCACTCACGGGTCATCCTCTCCAAGCAATTATGCTTACCTTACACATAACATACTGTTAGTTTTCTTCAAATACATACTTAAGCACATACTTACCTTTGCTTCTACCCTTAGATCTTGATCGAGTCTCGGATTGTATGGGTTCCTTGTCACAAGAGCACACAAATTTGAGTTCAAGTATTTATCTTCTCGTACTTGATTCACTCAAACCAGGGCTCTGATACCAACTTGTAAGACCCTAACACGCTTTAACTGAAAAGACGCAGCGGAAATACGTATCATAAAATTTCTTTCATTATAAACGTTTTTATTTACTTGAAAGATCATTTTAAAATAACTCTTTTACAATATATGCACCCTTCGTACTCATTTAATAAAATAAAAGCATAACTTATGTTTATCAAATTACATACTCAAGCATTCCCGTACAATCTATCCTGTGACTCGGTCTTTGATCGCTACTCCTCGTAATGATAATCTGCGATTCGTACAACCTGCACCCACCACATACATTCGCAACATTAGCATACATTATATACAAACAAGATTCTTAATCATATAGTCTCGTTACGTTCTATCCACATATACTTTCCATCTCGTTATCTTTCTAGATTTAATCATCCATCCAGGTGTCTAATCCTTGGCGAAACTTCAATAATGTACCTGCATTACATTTCATTCTCGAGGCACACTGTTAATAACGTCAATACTTAAATGTATTGAAACCACGTATACAATACATACATAACTACGCACATACATACATACCTTTACTTGCATACATACACATCTACTTACATACACACATAGTTACGTCTTCACATACGTACTTACATACCTACATGCATACATACCTGCATACATACATACCTACTCACATACATACATTCCTAGACATGTTTGCCTATGGATTCCCTTTTTACTAATCATGTAGATAAATCCATACTTATATTTACTCATGCCTCTATACTTAATTCGTTCCATTTTATGCTTGCGTACACGCTCATCGCATCTCATAAACACTCTACAATGAGTTAGAATACGTTTCGGGACTCCTTATAGGTTATGGGACTGATTCGAATGAATTCTGCACCTTTGATTGAACTTGCAGCTGACGCATGGCCGTGCGTCCCAACCGCACGACCGTGCGGTACCTACGACGTCGGGAGCGCTGGCAGTGCACAAGCCAGTGCATTGATTTACTCGGAAACGCACGACCGTGCGGCCCAAGTGCACGACCGTGCGATACCTCGCGTTGGGTCACTTCGCGTAGATAGTGCATTAGGGCATCAGAAAAAAAACTGAAAATGCACAGGGCGTCGGCGACGGCCCCTAATTTTGCCATTTTTCTGCAGATCCGTTTCGTCGTCCGAAAACGCTAAAACTTGCGTAACTTTTAAACCGTTTACCTGTTTAACCTCCCGTTTCTTTCTACATGCTTGAAAATTCACATTTTATCATATGAACTTGCAATCCAACATCCGGTTTAAGGAAAATCTTAACTTAAAGCTCTCGGCTTTATATACCCGTTTTCACTTATTCAACTCGTTCATGTTTTACTCCACAAACTTGTGTTATTACTATCAATTTTCGTACTAACTTCATAACCATGAATGTCCCCTAATACCTGGGCTTTAATCATGAAGTTTATGCACCCATTATCAATTTCTACGTGTAAACGTATTGTAACCCACTAAAGGATTCAAGCACTTTAAACTTAAATCTTGCTTTCCTTTGTTTACATCTTATGTCCACATTATCACATCTAACTATCATTCACCACAACCATATTTGTAAACCTTACTTGAATTCAATTATCATGTTAATATAACTAGTTCCTAACCTTACTTAAATAACATGAGAAGTGATTCCAAAATTCACTTACCTTAGCGTCCGCATTCGCATCCGTTTTCTTGCCCCATTTTGATCCGTTAACCTTCCATGCTTCCATCCGTCTTGATATGATCCCTATACTTTCACATCATCGCAATCACATTCTTATTAGCATACATGATTACGCATGTTAACGATCATATCAAATGCATATTTCCCATTTAACTTTCATTAGTCGATTCTAGCAAGCATAAGACATATACCCAAATTCACATCCTTTCAAACCCATATAATTCACCATGTCATTCCATATAACGCGTATTGATGTAACATGTACCGTACTAAATCCTAATATCCTACCTTTACAACAACAAGTTAAATTATGCTTCCTATGCGTAGTTGACTTTCAGAAGTCAACGGTTTATCATATGAACTTCCGACTTATCGACATATATCCGTAACGTCATTTATGTTATATCAATGACACTCTATACATCTCTTACTCACGATGCAAATATGCTTACCATCACATAATCACCTAGTGATATTTAACACAACGTACAAGTCCCTAATGCATAGTCTTGACCAAGACATACATTCAACCCGAATTCTTGTATGAGTTCTATCTAAAGCACATTTTCCATGTTAGTATACTACTAATTACATCATTTCCTCATCTCATTCATATATATCAAGCCATTTCATACAATCTTACATCTTAACTTCACTTAGACATTTCATCATACACTTGGTGTGCGTACACCATTTAGTGCACATTGTACAACTAATTAAAGCACATTCTTGCTAGTTCATCCATAGATTAACATAATCTTTCGTAAATCATTATCATAACCAAGCATCATATGCTTTATATCAAATTATTTATCTAACTACTTTCTATAACACAACTCTAACTCTAACATCAACATTACACAATTCATCATAAATCTTCACTAAACTTCATCTTCCTACAAATTCTAAGTGGGTTTTATCCCAACTCATCATTAAATCAAAATTAAGCATATTACAACTTCCACACATTGATATTAACTAACATTCAAGTTCAATTTCATAATACATTCACGGATTACACATAATCCACTTCATTAAATATCACCAAAACATTAGATTCAACTTACTTGGTGTCAAGAACGCTTGAGTGATCATAAATCTTAGTTCATGCATCCATTTAACCCTCAATTCCCTTTCCAATTTGATGATTTCTTGTGGGTTAGGGTTCACACCCCTTCCCCTTTCTTCTGTTCGATCGCACGCACACACCTAGTGTGTGTGTGGTTTTTGTTTTAATAAATTAAGTTTTCCAAGTTTGGCACCCTAAGTCCCTCAAGTTTAACTTATCATCATAAATGCTACAAACTTCATTCCCAAACTTATTTATTAGGCATTTAACTAAGTTTAATAACTTAGTTATTGTATCTCATTTTATTAAACATGGTAACATGCTAACGAATTTAATAATTCGAATTTTGGGGTGTTACACCCTTGGAGAGGAGCAAGTTTTTATTGAAACAGGATAGTTACATCAAGGAAAGGATTAGCAAGATTAAGTAGAGGATCAAGAAGCAGATTGTGGCAAACCGCGATATGGCAATGGCCAACATGAATATGTAACTAGATGGTAACCCGCCTGACTGGACTAGTAATGATGTGGAGCATGGTTTGGAGTTAGGTTATGAAATTTATACAGTAGATAGTCTAATGTGTCTGTACGAATTTCCAAGTGGAATCATGTCAATTGGGTAATCAAGGATTTTTAAATAAACTTTTCCGTAAGCTGTGATTAGAAAATGGCGAATCTAACCACTGGTTAGCAAATGAATTTTCATAATTTTTGTATAAAGAGTCAAGCCTTGTGAATTTTACACAAAGCCTAGCCAACGAAAATACGCTTCACATAAAATATTTGTAATTTTTGAAGTTTGTTTAATATTTTAAAGCCTTCAAGTATCCTACGACCAACGGAACTAATATTGTCTAGCACCATCAATGCCTTGTCCATTTCGACAGAATGACAATGGAAATGGTGCCGGTACTATTAGAACCGTTATTGAAATCATTATGGTCATATCAAAACTTTACTTTTGGTTTTAAACATCGGGTATTAAAATGGGGGTGCTGATACCGTAATGAATCAAACCAATTCTAACATAAAACTTTACCGCAACTTGCGAGTGAATTTTTCTAGTTTTAAATTCGTCATTGATTTAGTTCTAAGCGTCGGATCTAAAACAATTTTTCACAAACTTTTAAATACGAACAAACATGTTCATGAACCATATTTGTAGGAATTTAATTATTTAAAGTACGATCAATATCAAAGTAGATTGATATTTGAAATATCAAGAAAACCTTTATGGGAACATATTAAGTGGTATTCTTAATTTATAAAAAAAAATGGAACATTTTGTTCGCAAAATAAAGCCTTCAACTATCTTACGACCAACCAAATTAATATTGTCTTGCACCATCAATTCCCTCTCCACTCCGACAGAATGACATCTGTATTGGTACTGGGATTAAAAGAACCGTTACTCACATCATTTTGGTCATATCATGTCTTTAATTTTTGGTTTTAAACTTTTGGTTGTTATACGGGTGATGATACTGTAATGAATTAAATCAATACTTACTTAAAACATGCCGCAATGTTTGAGTGCGAAATTTACTAGTTTTAAATTGGTATCTTTAACAATATATTACAAACTTTTAAATGTCAACAAACATGTTCATGAACCATATATATATGTATTTAATTACTTAAAGCACGATTATTATGAAAGTAAATTTATATTTGAAATATCAAGAAAACCTTTATGGGAATATATTAAGTGGTATTTTTAATTTATCAAAAAAATATGAAACAATTTTTTTTTTTTTTTTTTTTTGCAAAATGTGGCCTTTAGGTATCTTACGGCCAACCAAATTAATATTGTCTAGTACCATTAATGCCCTATCGATTTTGACAGAACAACATTACTTGTACTATTAGAATCGTTACCGACATTATTTTGGACATATTAGGATTTGTTTTGGTTTTAAATGCCGTAATGAATCAAACCATTATTGACCTAAAATTTTTTGCAACGTACGAATGAACTTTATTAGTTTTATTTTTTTTAGTAATTTAGTTCTAAACATCATATCTAAATCAATATATTATAAACTTTTAAATATCAACAAACATGTTCATGAACTATATCTGTGCGTATTTAATTATTTACTATCATGTTGTCTCTCCGTGTTTTCTTTAAAAAAATAAAACCGGCAAAAATCATACTCTTGAGAAGGAAAACATGCACTTGAAAATTATATTCTTAAGGAAAATAATTAAAGCACCATACACATGGCATTACTATAGTATAAAATAATATGCAACAACTTGTATGCAAGATGAGGGCTATAAGTATCTTAGAGTTTTCTATATCTTGATTAACTAGAGCAAAGAAAAAAAATTTGATGTTACATTAGTTACCTCATTCCACAATGTTTCCTAGAAAGAACAAAGGTCTCCAAAAGATCCAAATGGCAAGGGTGGAGAAAGCAAGCGACTTATTAGTTACCTTCTCTAAACGCCGTTGTGGCTTGTTTACAACTGCAAGTAAGCTTAGCATCTTGTGCGGGGTTGAAATTGCTATCATTCTCTTCTTTGGAGGCATAAAGGTATTCTCCTTTGGCCATCCATCGGTAGAGAATTTATTCAACTTTATTCTCTTCCAACAGCAGGAATTTAAAAGCTTTTAATTTGATTTTTTTAAATAATCTTACAATTAATTTTAGTCACTCATTCACTTTTGGCTGAACTTTTAATTTAATTTCTACCACACAAGAACAATAAAACAAAACTATTGTGGATTAATGAACTTGTTGAAAGCCACTCACAAGCTTCACCAGTAACATTTTGGCATAATTCATACCATGCATAGAAGCAAAGTGAAGCTTGCTTTCATAAAGGACAACAACGCAAGGAAAAACTCATTCATGAAAACAAAGGAATGTTTAAAGAACAAGTTGAAGGAGGTATCAATCTTATGTAGCATCGAGGCATGTGTGATCATGTATAGCTCATACGAACCGCAGTTAGAGGTGTCGCCTAAAGACAACACTGCCTTTCAAAATGTGTTGAATGCGTTTCTAACGAAGTCACCCATGGAGAGGAGCAACTTTTTATTGAAACAGGATAGCTACATCAAGGAAAGGATCAGCAAGATTAAGTAGAAGATCAAGAAGCTGATTGTGGCAAACCGTGATATGGCAATGGCCAACATGAATATGTAACTGGATGGTAACCCGCCTGACTAGACTAGTAATGATGTGGAGCAGTTTGGAGTTAGGTTATGAAATAAATACAGCAGATAGTCTTATGTGTGTCTGTACGAATCTCCAAGTGGAATCAGGTCAATCGGGAAATCGAGAATTTTTAAATGAATTTTTTCGTAAGCTATGGTCAGAAAATGACGAATCTAGCCACTGCTTAGCAAATGATTTTTCATAATTTTTGTATAAATAGTCAGGCCTTGTGAATTTTTCACAAAGCCTAGCCAACGAAATACGCTTCACATAAAATATTTGTAATGTTTGAAACTTGTTTACTATTTTAAAGCCTTCAAGTATCCTACAACCAACGTAACTAATATTATCTAGCACCATCAATGCCTTGTCCATTTCGACAGAATGACAATGGAAATGGTGCCGGTACTATTAGAACCGTTATTGACATCATTTTGGTCATATGAAGACTTTATTTTTGGTTTTAACCATCGGGTATTAAAATGGGGGTGCTGATACCGTAATGAATCAAATAAATTCTGACATAAAACTTGCCGCAACGTGCGAGTGAATTTTACTTGTTATAAATTCTTCATTGATTTAGTTCAAAGCGTCGTATCTAAAATAATTTTACACAAACTTTTAAATATCAAAAAACATGTTCATGAACCGTATTTGTACGAATTTAATTATTTAAAGTACGATCAATATGAAAGTAAATTGATATTTGAAATATCGAAAACTTTTATGGGAATACATTAAGTGGTATTCTTAATTTATTAAAAAAAAATTGGAACATTTTGTACACAAAATAAAGCCTTCAACTATCATACGACCAACAAAATTAATACATTGTCTGGCACCATCAATGCCCTGTCCACTCCGACAGAATGACATCTGTATTGGTACAAGCACTAAAAGAACCGTTACTCACATCATTTTGATCATATCATGTCTTTAATTTTTGGTTCTAAACTTCTGGTTGTTATACGGGTGATGTTACTGTAATGAATTAAACCAATACTTACCTAAAACCTGCCGCAATGTTTGAGTGCGAAATTTACTAGTTTTAAATTGGTATCTTTAACAATATATTACAAACTTTTAAATGTGCATGTTCATGAACCATATATATATATATACGTATTAAATTAATTAAAGCATAATTAATATGAAAGTAAATTTATATTTGAAGTATCAAGAAAACCTTTATGGGAATATATTAAGTGGCATTTTTAATTTATCAAAAAAATATGAAACAATTTGTTTGCAAAATGTGGCCTTTAGGTATCTTACGACCAACCAAATTAATATTGTCTAGTACCATTAATGCCCTGTCGATTTTGACAGAAAGACATTACTTGTACGATTAGAATCGTTACAGACATTATTTTGGACATATCAGGATTTTTTTTGTTTTAAATGCAGTAAAGAATTAAACCAATATTGACCTAAAATTTTCCGCAATGTGCAAATGAACTTTATTAGTTTTAATTTTTTTAGTAATTTAGTTCTAAGCATCATATCTAAATCAATATATTACAAAACTTTTAAATATCAACAAAAATGTTCATGAATCATACTTGTGCGTATTTAATTATTTACTATCATGTTGTCTTTCCGTGTTTTCTTAAAAAAAATAAATCTGGCACAAATCATACTCTTGAGCAAGAAAACATGCACTTGAAAATTATATTCTTAAGGAAAATAACTAAAGGACCATACACATGGCATTATTATAGTATAAAAAATATGCAACAATTTGTTTGCAAGATGAGGCCTATAAGTATCTTAGAGTTTTCTACATCTTGATTAACTAGAGCAAAGAAAAAAATTCTGAGGTTACATTAGTTACCTCATTCAACAATGTTGCCTAGAAAGAGCAATGGTCTCCAAAAGATCTAAATGGCAAGGGTGGAGAAAGTAAGCGACTTACTGGTTACCTTCTCTAAACGCCGTTGTGGCTTGTTTACAACTGCAAGTAAGCTTAGCATCTTGTGCGGGGTTGAAATTGATATCATTCCCTTCTCTGGAGGCATAAAGGTATTCTCCTTTAGCCATCCATCGGTAGAGAATTTATTCAACTTTATTCTCTTCCAACAACAGGAATTTAAAAGCTTTTAATTTGATTTTTTATATAATCTTACAAATAATTTAATCACTCTTTCACTTTTGGCTTAACTTTTAATTTAATTGCTACCAGACAAGAACAATAAAACAAAACTATTGCGGATTAATGAACTTGTTGAAACCCACTCACAAGCTTCAACATTTACATTTTGGCATAATTCTTACCATGCATAGAAGCAAAGTGAAGCTTGCTTTCATAAAGGACAACAAGGCAAGGAAAAACTCATTCAGGAAAAGAAAGGAATGTTTAAAGAATAAGTTGAAGGAGGTATCAATCTTATGCAGCATCGAGGCATGGGTGATCATGTATAGCTCATATGAACCGCAGCTAGAGGTGTGGCCTGAAGATAACACTGTCTTTCAAAATGTGTTGAATGCATTTCTAACGAAGTCACCCATGGAGAGGAGCAAGTTTTCATTGAAACATGACAGTTACATCAAGGAAAGGATCAGCAAGATTAAGTAGAAGATCAAGAAGCAGATTGTGGCAAACCGCGATATGGCAATGGCCAACATGAATATGTAACTGGATGGTAACCCGCCTGACTGGACTAGTAATGATGTGGAGCATGGTTTGGAGTTAGGTTATGAAATTTATATAGTAGATAGTCTTATGTGTCTGGACGAATCTCCAAGTGGAATCAGGTCAATTGGGTAATCAAGGATTTTTAAATAAACTTTTCTGTTGTGATCAGAAAATGACGAATCTAACCACTGCTTAGCAAATGAATTTTCATAATTTTTGTATAAAGAGGCAGGCCTTGTGAATTTTACACAAAGCCTAGCCAACGAAAATACGCTTCACATAAAATATTTGTAAATTTTGAAGTTTGTTTACAATTTTAAAGCCTTCAAGTATCCTACGACCAACGGAACTAATATTGTCTAGCACCATCAATGCCTTGTCCATTTCGACATAATGACAATGGAAATGGTTCCGGTACTATTAGAATCGTTATGAACATCATTTTGATCATATCAAAACTTTATTTTTGGTTTTAAACATCGGGTATTAAAATGGGGGTGCTAATACCGTAATGAATCAAACCAATTCTAACATAAAACTTTACCGCAACGTGCGAGTGAATTTTTCTAGTTTTAAATTCTTCATTGATTTAGTTCTAAGCGTCGGATCTAAAACAATTTTTCACAAAATTTTAAATATCAACAAACATGTTCATGAACCATATTGTAGGAATTTAATTATTTAAAGTACGATAAATATGAAAGTTGGAACATTTTGTACGCAAAATATCAAGAAAACCTTTAATTGAATATATTAAGTGGTATTCTTAATTTATAAAAAAAGTTGGAACATTTTGTACGCAAAATAAAACCTTCAACTATCTTATGACCAACCAAATTAATATTGTCCGGCACCGTCAATGCCCTGTCCACTCCGACAGAATGACATCTGTATTGGTACCGGCACTAAAAGAACCATTACTCAAATCATTTTGATCATATCATGTCTTTAATTTTTGGTTTTAAACTTCTAGTTGTTATACGAGTGATGATACGGTAATGAATTAAACCAATACTTACCTAAAACCTGCCGCAATGTTTGAGTGCGAAATTTACTAGTTTTAAATTGGTATCTTTAACAATATATTACAAACTTTTAAATGTAAACAAACATGTTCATGAACCATATATATATGTATTTAATTACTTAAAGCACGATTATTATGAAAGTAAATTTATATTTGAAATATCAAGAAAACCTTTATGGGAATATATTAAGTGGTATTTTTAATCTATCAAAAAATAAGAAACAATTTGTTTGCAAAATGTGGCCTTTAGGTATCTTACGACCAACTAAATTAATATTGTCTAGTACCATTAATGTCCTGTCGAGTACGACAGAACGACATTACTTGTACTATTAGAATAGTTACTGACATTATTTTGGACATATCAGGATTTTTTTCTGGTTTTAAATGCCGTAATGAATCAAACCAATATTGACTTAAACTTTTCCGCAATGTGCGAATGAACTTTATTTGTTTTATTTTTTTTAGTAATTTAGTTCTAAGCATCATATCTAGATCAATATATTACAAACTTTTAAATATTAACAAACATGTTCATGAACCATATCTGTGCGTATTTAATTATTTACTATCATGTTGTCTCTCCGTCTTTTCTTTAAAAAAATAAAACTGGCAAAAATCATACTCTTGAGCAAGAAAATATGCACTTGAAAATTATATTCTTAAGGAAAATAATTAAAGCACCATACACATGGCATTATTATAGTATAAAAAAATATACAACAATTTGTATGCAAGATGAGTCCTATAAGTATCTTAGAGTTTTCTACATCTTGATTAACTAGAGCAAAGAAAAAAAAAATCTGAGGTTACATTAGTTACCTCATTCCACAATGTTGTCTAGAAAGAGCAAAGGTCTACAAAAGATCCAAATGGCACTGGTGGAGAAAGCAAGCGACTTACTGGTTACCTTCTCTAAACGCCGTTGTGGCTTTTTTACAACTGCAAGTAAGCTTAGCATCTTGTGCGGGGTTGAAATTGCTATCATTGTCTTGTCTAGAGGCATAAAGGTATTCTCCTTTGGCCATCCATCGATAGAGAATTTATTCAACTTTATTCTCTTCCAACAGCAGGAATTTAAAAGCTTTTAATTTGATTTTTTTATATAATCTTACAATTAATTTTAGTCACTCATTCACTTTTGGCTTAACTTTTAATTTAATTGCTACCACACAACAACAATAAAACAAAACTATTGCGGATTAATAAACTTGCTGAAACCCACTCACAAGCTTCAATAGTTACATTTTGGCATAATTCTTACCATGCATAGAAGCAAAGTGAAGCTTGCTTTCATAAAGGACAACAAGGCAAGGAAAAACTCATTCATGAAACGAAAGGAATGTTTAAAGAAAAAGTTGAAGGAGGTATATATCTTATGCAGCATCGAGGCATGTGTGGTCATGTATAGCTCATACAAACCGCAGCTAGAGGTGTGGCCTAAAGATAACACTTCCTTTCATAACGTGTTGAATGCGTTTCTAACGAATTCACCCATGGAGAGGAGCAAGTTTTTATTGAACATGATAGCTACATCAAGGAAAGGATCCGCAAGATTATGTAGAAGATCAAGAAGAAGATTGTGGCAAACCGCGACATGGCAATGGCCAACATGAATATGTAACTGGATGGTAACCCGCCTGACTGGACTAGTAATGATGTGGAGAATGGTTTGGAGTTAGGTTATGAAATTTATACAATAGATAGTCTTAGGTGTCTGTAGGAATCTCCAAGTGGAATCAGGTCAATCGGGTAATCGAGGATTTTTAAATCAATTTTTTCATAAGCTGTGATCAATGACGAATCTAACCACTGCTTAGCAAATGAATTTTCATAATCTTTGTATAAAGAGTCAGGCCTTGTGAATTTTACACAAAGCCTAGCCAATGAAAATACGCTTCACATAAAATATTTGTAATTTTTGAAGCTTGTTTACTATTTTAAAGCCTTCAAGTATCCTACGACCAACGGAACTAATATTGTCTAGCACCATCAATGCCTTGTCCATTTCGACAGAATGACAATGGAAATGGTGTCGTTACTATTAGAACCGTTATTGACATCATTTTGGTCATATCAAAACCTTATTTTTGGTTTTAAACATCAGGTATTAAAATGGGGGTGCTGATACCGTAATTAATCTAACCAATTCTAACATAAAACTTTACTGCAACGTGCGAGTGAATTTTACTAGTTTTAAATTCTTCAATGATTTAGTTCTAAGCGTCGGATCTAAAACAATTTTTCACAAACTTTTAAATATCAACAAACATGTTCATGAACCATATTTGTAGGAACTTAACTAGTTAAAGTACGATCAATATGAAAGTAAATTGATATTTGAAAGATCAAGAAAACATTTATGGGAATATATTAAGTGGTATTCTTAATTTTAAAAAAATTGGAATATTTTGTACGCAAAATAAAGCCTTACTATCTTACGACCAATCAAATTAATATGGTCTGGCACCATCAATGCCCAGTCCACTCCGACATAGTGACATCTGTATTGGTACAGGCACTAAAAGAACCGTTACATCATTTTGGCATATCATGTCTTTAATTTTTGATTTTAAACTTCTAGTTGTTATACGGGTGATTGTACTGTAACGAATTAAACCAATACTTACCTAAAAGCTGCCGCAATGTTTCAGTGCGAAATTTACTAGTTTTAAATTGGTATCTTTAACAATACATTACAAACTTTTAAATGTCAAACATGTTCATGAACCATATATATATATATATATGTATTTAATTACTTAAAGCACGATTAATATGAAAGTAGATTTATATTTGAAGTATTAAGAAAACCTTTATGGGAATATATTAAGTGGCATTTTCAATTTATCAAAAAAAATATGAAACAATTTGTGTGCAAAATGTGGCCTTTAGGTATCTTACGACCAACCAAATTAATATTGTCTAGTACCATTAATGTCCTGTCGATTTTGACAGAACGACATTACTTGTACTATTAGAATCATTACTGACATTGTTTTGGACATTTCAGGATTTTTTTTCTGGTTTTTAATGCCGTAATGAATTAAACCAATATTGACCTAAAATTTTCTGCAATGTTCGAATGAACTTTATTAGTTTTAATTTTTTTAGTAATTTAGTTCTAAGCATCATATCTAAATCAATATATTACAAAACTTTTAAATATCAACAAAAATGTTCATGAATCATACCTGTGCGTATTTAATTATTTACTATCATGTTGTCTCTCCGTGTTTTCATTAAAAAAAATAAAACTAGAAAAATCATACTCTTGAGCAAGAAAACATGCACTTGAAAATTATATTCTTATGGAAAATAATTAAAGCACCATACAGATGGCATTATTATAGTATAAAAAAATATGCAACAAGTTGTATGCAAGATGAGGCCTATAAGTATCTTAGAGTTTTCTACATCTTGATTAACTAGAGCAAAGAAAAAAAATCTGAGGATACATTAATTACCTCATTCCACAATGTTGCCTAGAAAGAGCAAAGGTCTCCAAAAGATCCAAATGGTAAGGGTGGGGAATGCAAGCGACTTACTGGTTACCTTCTCTAAACGCCGTTATGGCTTGTTTACAACTGCAAGTAAGCTTAGCATCTTGTGCGGGGTTGAAATTGCTCTCATTCTCTTCTTTGGAGGCATAAAGGTATGCTCCTTTGGCCGTCCATCGGTAGAGAATTTATTCTACTTTATTCTCTTCCAACAGCAAGAATTTAAACGCTTTTAATTTGATTTTTTTTATATAATCTTACAATTAATTTTAGTCACTCATCACTTTTGGCTAAACTTTTAATTTAATTGCTACAACATAAGTTCGATAAAACAAAACTATTGCGGATTAATGAACATGTTGAAAGCCACTCACAAGCTTCAATAGTAACATTTTGGCATAATTCTTACCATGCCTAGAAGCAAAGTGAAGCTTGCTTTCATAAAGGACAACAAGGCAAGGAAAAACTCATTCATGAAAAGAAAGGAATGTTTAAAGAACAAGTTGACGGAGGTATCAATCTTATGCAGCATCGAGGCATGTGTGATCATGTATAGCTCATACGAACCGCAACTAGAGGTGTGTCCTGAAGACAACACTGCCTTTCAAAATGTGTTGAATGCGTTTCTAACGAAGTCACCTATGGAGAGGAGCAAGTTTTTATTGAAACAGGATAGCTACATCAAGGAAAGGATTAGCAAGATTAAGTAGAAGATCAAGAAGCAGATTGTGGCAAACCGCAATATGGCAATGACCAACATGAATACGTGACTGGATGGTAACCCGTCTGACTGGACTAGTAATGATGTGGAGCATGGTTTTGAGTTAAGTTATGAAATTTATACAGTAGGTAGTCTTACGTGTCTGTACGAATCTCCAAGTGGAATCAGGTCAATCGGGTAATCGAGGATTCTTAAATGAAATTTTCCGTAAGCTGTGGTCAGGAAATGACGAATCTAGCCACTGCTTAGCAAATGAATTTTCATAATTTTTGTATGAATAGTCTGGCATTGTGAATCTTACACAAAGCCTAGCCAACGAAAATACGCTTCACATAGAATATATATGTAATTTTTAAAGCTTGTTTACTATTTTAAAGCCTTCAAGTATCCTACAAATAACAAAACTAATATTGTCTAGCACCATCAATGCCTTGTCCATTTTGACAGAATGACAACGGAAATGGTGCCTGTACTATTAGAACCGTTATTGACATCATTTTGGTCATATCAAGACTTCATTTTTGGTTTTAAACATCGGGTATTAAAGTTGGGGGTGCTGATACCTTAATGAATCAAACAAATTCTGACATAAAACTTGCCGCAACGTGCGAGTGAATTTTACTAGTTTTAAATTCTTCATTGATTTAGTTCAAAGCGTCGTATCTAAAACATTTTTTCACAAACTTTTAAATATCAACAAACATGTTCATGAACCATATTTATACGGATTTAATTATTTAAAGTACGATCAATATGAAAGTAAATTGATATTTGAAATATCAAGAAAACCTTTATGGGAATATATTAAGTGGTATTATTAATTTATTAAAAAATTGGAACATTTCGTACGCAAAATAAAGCCTTCAACTATCTGAAAAGTCCCTACGCATTCTACTGATTTGTTGCCGGGTTTGGTAAATGGGGTACTAGTTAATAGCGCTATTAGGTTTGACAAACCTCACACCGTGACGGGAGCCGGGTGTGAACTTTTCACCTTGACTTTATATTAATGACGATAGACATTGATATGGGGCACACCAACTTACCACAGTCAAGTATTCGGTACTACACAGTTTAGTGGCTTAACCGTGGGTTAGCTACCCATGACATGTTTTTAATAAACTAATGTATTTGAAACTTACTTTGCTTTAAAACTGAAACTGTGAACTCGTCAACCTTTGTTGATACACTTGTGCATGCTTTGCAGGATGTTAGGTACAGCATGTGAGCTTGCAGCTTTTGGAGTGTCGTGGTTGGCATTAAACTATTGGTTTTAAATTTTATTGAACACCGTGGTTTTAAACTTTTGTCTGGATTTTACATTTAGCTTACGCTGTTGATTTAAACTATGTTTTGGACATTTAAAACTTAATTACTAATCGTGTTGATTGTGATGATTTTTAATAACTTTAATATTTGTTCAACATGATTAGTGGCTTGATCCTGGTTAGTCGCACGCCACGCGGTAAAACCCCGCATTTGATTTTGAGGGTGTGACATTTTAAATATCTACAAACATGTTCATGAACAATTTATGTAAGTATTTGATTATTTAAATCACAATCAATATAAAAAAATTGATATTTGAAATATCAAGAAAACCTTTATGGGAGAATATATTAAGTGGTATTCTTAATTTATAAAAAAAAGAATATGGAACAATTCATACGCAAAACGAGGCCTTTAAGTATCTTACAACCAACCAAATTAATATTGTCTAACATCATCAATGCCCTGTTGATTTTGAAAGAACATTGATACCGATACCGGTACTATTAGAACCGTTGCTGACATCATTTTGATCATATCACGGCTTTATTTTTTGGTTTTGAACTTCTGATTGTTATACGGGTGCTGATACCGTAATGAATCAAACCAATACTCCAATACTTATCTAAAACCTACAGTAATGTGTGAGTGAAGTTTACTACTTTTAAATTCTTTACTGATTTAGTTCTAAGCATGGTATCTAACACAATATATTACAAACTTTTAAATATCAACAAACATGTTCATGAACCATATCTGTACGTATTTAATTATTTAAAGAACGAATAATATTAAAGTAAATTGATATTTGAAATATCAAGAAAACCTTTATGGGAATATACTAAGTGGTATTCTTAATTTATCAAAAAACAGAATGGAACAATTTGTTTGCAAAATGATGCCTTTAAGTATCTTAGGACCAACCAAATCAATATTGTCTAGCACCATTAATGCCCTGTCGATTTCAATAGAACGACATCGGTCGTGGTACCGGTACCATTAGAACCGTTACTAACATCATTTTGGTAATATCATGAATTTATTTTTGCGTTTAAACATCTAGCTGTTATGTTATTCAAGTGATGATATCGCAATGAATCGAACCAATACCGACTTAAACCTACCATAATATGTTAGTGAATTTTACCGGTTTTAAATTCTTTACTAATTTACTTTTAAGCATCGTATCTAAAACAATATATTACAAACTTCTAAATATCAACAAATAAGATCATGAACCATATCTATACGTATTTAATTATTTAAAGTACGATTAATATGAAAGTAAATTAATTTTTGAAATATCAAGAACACTTTTATGGGAATATATTAAGTGGTATTCTTAATTTATCAAAAAGAAAATTTGGAACATTTTTTTTTTTTGCAAAATAAATCCTGCAAGTATCCTACGACCAACCGAACTAATATTGTCTAGCACCATCAATGCCCTCTCCATTTTGAGAGAATGACAATGGGAATGGTGCCGGTACTATTAGAACCGTTATTGACATCATTTTGGTCATATCAAGACTTTATTTTTGGTTTTAAACATCGGGTATTAAAATGGGGGTGCTGATACCGTTATGAATCAAACCAATTCTGACATAAAACTTGCTGCAATGTGCGAGTGAATTTTACTAGTTTTAAATTCTTCATTGATTTAGTTCTAAGCGTTGATGTGTGTAAAATGCAACATATAAATTATATCAAATGAGGCACAAAACTAACCCTTTTTTAGTACGAATGTTGGAAAAGTGTGACTTTGTCTTCCTTTTGTATTTTCAAGACCAAATGAGCTTAATTAAACAAAAGGAACAAATATGCAGCAAAATCTAACAAGAATACAAAGAAAAGGAATAAACGTGGCATGCCCGACCCCTCGACAGCATCTTCCCAAGCAAAAACAAAGAAACAGAAGGCTGACCACGGCCCCGTGCCCAGCGGACACGGGGGCGTGGCCAGATGTCTGCAGAAAAGACAAAGCTATAGAAGCTTCTATTCCCAATACGAGGGCGTGCCCAGCTCAACACGGGCCGTGGTCAACGCTAAGATTCGCAGAATCCAGCAAATCTTGGTAGTACAGATACGCTTCTGCACACGGGGTCGTGCCCAGTGAACACGGGGGCGTGTGGAGCTAATGCAGACAATTGCAATTAATGAAGAAAGAGAAAAGGGATGGACACGGGGCCATGCCCAATGGACACGGGGCCATGTCCGGGCTTCTGTGCATGCTATAAATAAGGGTGCTTGGCTCACTTCAAAGGCATGCCTTGGCAAACCATCTCTCTCTCACTTCACCCATACTCCACCACCACTACAACACCCACATCCACCACCATCATCCATCGTCCACCTTAGAGTGTGTGTAGTAGTCTCGGGATCCAAGATTGATAGTAAGAGTTCTTGAAAATCAAAGGCCATGTTTGCCTAAGTCTCTTACATCACTTGGTGAAGACAAACATTTAATGTAATACTTTTGATTTTTTATATTTTCGCACTTTTTATTTGGTATTGTATTAATGACTTTAATAACTAGTTTCTTATGTTGAAGGTGAAACTTCCTTATCATTTGTCCGTGGTGTCTTGGCGTTATTACTGTCTATATAAAATAAAAGATTTACACCATTCATATCTCTACGGTCTATATATAGATATGTTGGCTACCTGGTCGGGGGTTAAGGAAAAGGTTTGGTAAGGTTCTTGCCTTGTTCAGTGTATAGATCCTGCAAGGACCTGGGTCAAGCTTACTAGGACCTCCTTCAATACCCACTGGTATTGGATGGCGGGGGTGCGAATGGCTTGATCCCCTCATATGTAAACTACTATTAATACATTAACCCGGCTACTTGGGATTGTATCCCTGCTGGTTCAAACCACTTAGCCGAGGGTAACGTCACCTTTAAAAGAGGGGCCTACCACATTATGCATTAATAACTTTATTAATTATCTTTCAATATTCCGACCCTTTAGGATTGTATCCTTGCTGACTCAAACTATTGGGTTGAGGGTAACGTCACCTTCAAAAGAGGGGCCTACTACTATAACTAAGATAATCTCTTAAAAAGTGTAAAAGTGCGAAAATCATCAAAGGTTACATTAAAGGCGAGTCGGCTCCAAGTGATTCATCTTGTCTATCTGTTTTATTTTATTTTATTTTTCAGCATTTTTAGTTTTTATTTTCATGTTTAAAACCTTTTATAAAACTATTTGATTTGATTAGACGTTGAGTATAAACCGATATTAAAAGCTCTTGTGTCCTTGGACGACCTCGGTATCTTACCAACGCTATACTACGCTCACGATGGGTGCACTTGCCCATATGTGTGTTTAGTGTTAGTAGAATATCGTGTTTTATAAATTTAAAACTTGACTAAAGTGTTAAAAAGGGCTTAAAATATAAATAAAAATATATCACACCTAACGCACATCAAGTTTTTGGCGCCGTTGCCGGGGACACAAGGATTTTAAGAAAGTTAGGAATCGACGGCCTAATCATTTTTCTTATTTTTCTGTTCTTTTTAGGAATTTTCTAGATTTTTCAGCTTTTGCAGACTGCAGCACGGGCCGTGCCCGCTGAACACGCCCCCGTGCCCAATCTTTGGTACTGGCAATCATGTTTTAAGTCAGACAGTAGCTGAACACGGGGCCGTGCCCACTGAACACGCCCCCGTGCCCAAGTTTCGGTTACTGAAAACAGAACCGTAAGATCTCGACGGTTGGTAATTTCTGACACAAACATTAGTGATACTGATCATTTTTACTTTCGCTCCTCTTATGGTACGTGGTGTCAAATACGTGGCGGATCTTATGAAGATTTAAAATGTTATTTTTAAACTACATTCCCCACTATATAGACCCATCGTTTTCCTGTAGCCTTAAGATGAGTAAAAGTAAAAACAATCCCTATCTCTCCCTCGAATGCTCTCAATCGTCCCTTCTAGATGAAATGATTCTCGAAGAATATTTCAAATGGAAGAACTAAATCTCCAATTAATAAAAGAACTTGAGATGGAAATAACTAATTCATCTCAAGACGACGATCAAGGGGAATTATTAAGATCGCATTCGGACATTAACAACATCATTGCTCCCGAAATCACCTCTAACTCTTGTGTGGACTTGAGCGATAGTCGTCCCTGTGTCGATTGTGCCGTGAAGGACTCCCTATCGGTTTCCGCCGATGCATACATAGACCTGAGCGATTCGACATATACCTTCTTTAACGAGAGCCCGGATAAGGGAAATAAAGGTTGGTCTTGCCCACCGATATTTAGTTTAGGATTCACCCTTTCCGATAACCTCTTGCGTTCTTGTCTTAAACTAGGGCAATTAAGGTACCTCAGGCACTTCTTTGTTGTTCCAACTAGTAAGGAACCACCCGGTCCGGATAAATTCCTTAAAATAAGACATAACTTCATAAAAACCTTTAGCCACGAGGCCGTGTCCAGGTCAACACGCCCCCATGTCCGCCTAAAGATTCCCGTCTGACTTTTGGTCAGAATAAGGACAAAAAGTGTCAGAATCTTGTCTACACACGGGGGCATGTCCAGCCGACAGCGTGCTGTCGTTTTCTATAAATGCAGCAAGATTCCTACACTCTTGGACCCATTCCAAAGACAAAGATCTGGTGGGATCTTCACATATACCCTTTAAGGTATATTCTAAAGAAGGTTCTCAACAACCATCTTGTCTTTTCTACTTTTGTCTATTGCCTTCTTCTTCATTCTCCACTCAAAACCTCCATTAAAACTTGAAATCTCCATGATTTTAAGCTTTATTGTTATAATTGTTAGCTTTTATTTAAGAAATCTTATCAAAAATAAGTTTTGCAACACTGTGTTAAGTTATTTCTGGTTAAAAATGCTTCAAAATCCAGAAAGATAATTTAAAGCCATAAGATTCCTTGTCTCAAAAACCTGCAAAAAGGTGGCCACGGGGCCTTGCTCAGCGAGCACGGGGCCGTGGCCGGAGTACTGTTTCATTAATTTGAAATTTCTTTCGGTTTGTTTTCTTAGAATGTCAAGCAGAAATAGCGGAACATCCTCAGCCCATTCCAGAAACGACCGACGAGGAAGAAGATCATCAGTAGAAGACTCTCTCGTCTGCTACGTGTATGCCTTGAGAGAGGCCATCGATGAAATGACAGGAGTAGAGGAAGCCTTGGTTGAATATTCTCGCTTCTCCTCCCATGGTGCCAATCATTGCCCAAGGGAGGGGAATGTTGTGCCGGAAATCATTATTCCGGCCGAGTGGTATGCCATACCCACGGAGCCCCCTCGAGACATATTACATGGGGTCCTGCTAGCCGTCGCACCTCCTCCACAAGAAATTGTGGAAAATGAGCCCGCC
The DNA here is from genome assembly GCF_002127325.2 of Helianthus annuus. NCBI lineage: Eukaryota > Viridiplantae > Streptophyta > Magnoliopsida > Asterales > Asteraceae > Helianthus > Helianthus annuus. The sequence continues at coordinate 79,336,675 of NC_035438.2, forward strand.
TTCATCCCCCTAGGGAGATAGAGGAATGGCTCAACGATATCTAAGAGACATCCCTCGGTTAAGAAGTTCTATAACATCTTTAAGTACCGGAAAGCTATTTCCGGGTTTTTGATATTCCTACAATAAGGGTAGAACTCCTTAGAATGATTTCCTGCGTACTTGACCTATCTATCCTAGGAACTTTTAGTTTTTCATTTTATTTTCAATTTTTAGGATCCTGTGTAATTGTTATTTTTAATTAATGATGGTTTCTAAGTATTAAATGGTGTTTGGATAATGTTGTAATGAATAAAACACACTCGAAATGGTGGAGGTTACTGAGGGAAACTTGAACCCACACCCCATGCACAAAAACAGAGCCCCCCGACAATTTATCTTCATTACAGCAAGTCCAGCACAGGACCGTGCTCAGCCCAACACGCCCCCGTGCCCGAGGATCTACAGAAAACACCCAGTTTAGGTAACTGGACACGGGGTCGTGCTCACTGAACACGCCCCCGTGCAGCCTTCTGTTAAAAAAATGATACTGGCGATCTGAACACGGGGACGGGCCCGTGCCCAGACGCCAAGTAACATTAAATTTTGTTTTTAAACACCTTTTTACACATTCAATCAACCTGAAAACTTATTTTTGGGACACATTGAGGACAATGTGTAATTTAAGTGTGGGGGGGTGCTAAACCCTGAATTTTGCAAGTCCTAATAACAAGCATTACACAAAACTCTATTGGAATCGCTAATCACCCCAAATTTTTTCAAAAACTTTTCATTTTTGTTTAATTGTCTTGGTTTAATTTGGGAATAACAAGTTCTAAAAAGGTTATATTTTACAAATTTACAACCGATAGCGTCGTGATAAAAAGAACCAACATAAGAAAATTATGAAACAGCATGACAAATCTAGTTAAAATTTGATTATATATACTTGATTTCTAGTTAAATGCTCATCTTTCGTTTCTTGTGTGAATAGCCGCTTGGTTTCTTACGACTCTAGAACTTGCCACGACGATACATTCCCGGTCCTTACCAACTTAAAATCAAGTAAGTAAATGATGGAGACATTATGACTAACCCATTTTTCTTTTCAACAACATTATTTTTCCTTTTTTAACCTACCCAAAATCCCCCTAGTTAACCCCTTTGAGCCTAAACCTTTTCATTTCTAAACCCACAAAACAAAACCCTTTAACCACCAAAACCCTTTTCTTTTAAACCCTTTATTTTAGTAAAAAGCTCGGTTTTCTTGTGACGATTCCTTATCAAAAAAAAAAAAGAAAAAAAAAAGAAAATGAAGTCTAGTAATAAACAAACAAGTTCCTCAAAGAAGCTTTGTTTGAAAGTGTTTAGTTTGAATAAAAGTCACAAAAACAAATGGTTTTATGACGACCGACGCTTTTTACGCTTTTAGCCCTTTTTACTAACCACTAACCCAAAACCACCTACCTTTAACCCAAGCCTAACCCTTTGCCAAAGTGTCACAACCCCCGATCCCTATCTCCCGGGAACGGGCGGCCGTGAACCAGTTTCGGTGGTATCACATTTATTTATTCAATTTGGCAGCGGAAATTTTCATCAGGATCGTAGTTAGGAAATATTTTAATCAGAGTAAACCACCATGTTTATAACATTAAACATATGGGTAAAAACCCAAGTTTTCAATACACACGTTTCATAGGAATACATCCTATTTATTTGAATAAAAACATCCATTTTATTCTTATGTAACTTTATTGCCACTTTTCCAAGCCTTCAGTGCTGTCCAGCTGGCTTCTATTTGGCTTTCACATTTTGTTACCTGAAACGCGTTTTAAAAACATTTTGTCAGTGGGAAATACTGGTGAGTGAATCCTAGTTTAATCAAGTTTGAGTAAAAACCAATTTGCAGTATTGAGGGCACATCCGCAATTACATTTGTATCCAAGACATCACAATTAACATCAGTGGTACGGTCATACTCAACATATGGGATGTTACCACACCAGTAACCAATTTTGTATACAAAACCCCAACATACCCACTATAATTGTATTCTTCACAAATACTCAATAACTGTCATTTACATGAAAAGGTATTCAAGGTTTTGTAAAAACAGTTTACAAAAAGGAGATTAACTCACATTGCTGTTTTAGGTTTTTCGTAAGGGTTTCCTGGAGATAATCTATAAATTACACAAATGCACGTGTGTTAGTATAATAACCCATTTTAACATTAGTAATACCCTCCCCGAGACGGCATTCCAACGACTACGTCGGGCAGAACCACGACAGCCGTTACGGAACCCTAGATCAATCGGGCAGCGTATCTAATACGTCTCCAGGGGTTATAATACTTACATCGTAGCAGAACCTCGCTATTTTAGGGGGTATAATACCCGGCTATAGTGTATACTACTTCAGAAATTTAGAAAGAAAGAAAGTTTGTGAGCGACGAAAACCGAAAGCCCGTTGCCTTCTTATATAGGGCTGTAATTGGACTTCCTCGCGGCCCGCGTGACCTTAGGGCTGGGCTTTATGCGGCCCGCATGGCCTAGGGGTCTAGGCTAGCTGATCCGGGTCACAACCTAGGTTCAACGCGTGTTGGGCCACGTGGCCGCTCCGGGTCACGCCACAATTCCGGACACTCGCGGCCCGCATGGACTTAATCCATCATTTACGCGGCCCGCTTGGGCTTATGGTTTTGGAAATTCCTGGTTACTACTCGCGCGGCCCGCGTTAGGTTGAGGTGAGGTCTATGCGGCCCGCCTCAACTTAACTTTTATTGTTTTTATTTGTTTTATATAATATAATCTAGTTCGAGGGCTCGGTTTGCACATACGGGGTGCATATAAAGACAAGTTGATATATTTACAATATATATTAGGGTATCAGAATTATTATGAGGATGTCGGTTTTACCGAGGGTTGTTATATCCTTCCCACCTTGTTTTAGAGCTCGTCCTCGAGATCTACTGGAACAAGTGTGGATATTTCTTTTTCATTTCTGACTCAAGCTCCCATGTATACTCGGGTCCTCTTTTGGAGTCCCATCTCACTTTGACCAAAACTAGTCTTTTATGCTTGAGATTCTTAATTTTCCTATCTTCAATTTGTAGTGGCTTTTCTACAAACTTGAGTTGCTCATTAACCTCTATATCCTTAAGAGGTACTACGAGTGATTCATCAGCTAGACACTTTTTAAGATTGGATACATGAAACACATCATGTATTCCTGTCATTTCCTCTGGCAGTCGTAGCTGATAAGCTACAGGTCCTATTCTTCTAATAATTTCAAAAGGTCCAATATACCTGGGGCTTAGCTTTCCTCTTTTGATGAATCTTACCACTCCTTTCCAGGGAGAGACTTTCAGTAACACTTTATCTCCCACTTGAAATTCTAATGGTTTGCGTCTGTTATCAGCATAACTCTTTTGACGATCACGTGATGTTTTCAGTCGTTCCTTGACTTGAATGATTTTATCAGTTGTTTCTTGTACTATCTCAGGTCCAGATAATTGTTTTTCCCCAATTTCTGCCCAACAGACTGGGGTTCTGCACTTTCGTCCATAAAGTGCTTCGAATGGTGCAGCATTGATACTTGTGTGATAACTATTATTATAAGAAAATTCTATCAAAGGTAAGTGTTCGTCCCAATTACCTCCAAAGTCAATTACACAAGCTCTAAGCATATCTTCCATCGTTTGAATTGTTCTTTCACTTTGTCCGTCTGTTTGAGGATGATAAGCGGTGCTTAGGTTTACCCTGGTTCCCATTGCTCTTTGGAAACTTGACCAAAAATGAGAAGTAAAACGGCTATCTCTATCAGAAACAATTGATAAAGGGATGCCATGTAATGAAACAATTTTATTTACATATAACTTGGCTAATTGTTCCATACTAAAGGTTTCTTTCATTGGTAAGAAATGAGCTGACTTGGTTAATCTATCCACAATCACCCAGATTGTATCATTACCTTTCCTTGTTTTAGGCAATTTGGTAACAAAATCCATTGTTATCCATTCCCATTTCCAAACTGGTATTTCTAATTGTTGTAATAAACCTGAGGGTTTCTGATGTTCAGCTTTAACTTGTAAGCAAGTTAAACATTTAGAAACATAAGCTGCTACATCCTTTTTCATTCCTATCCACCAGAAATTTTTCCTTAAATCCTGGTACATTTTATCACTTCCTGGGTGCATCGTATATTTAGACTTATGGGCTTCTTCTAATATACGGTGACGTAAATTTCCTAATTTAGGTATCCACATTCTCTTTTTATGGAACCTCCAAATTCCATCCGTTCCTTGTTCTAATTCCTTAATCATTCCTTTTAAATTTTCAGTATCTTCCTTGATTACTGATTCTTGTGCTTTTCTAATCTGATTGTTTAAATCTACTTGTAGATTTAACTTAAGAGAACGTACCCTTTTTGGCTTTTCGTGATATTTTCGACTTAAAGCATCGGCCACCACATTGGCTTTTCCTGCGTGATACTGGATATTACAATCATAATCACTAAGCAATTCCATCCAGCGTCTCTGTCTCATATTCAACTCTTTTTGCCCGAAAACATATCTTAAACTCTTATGATCTGTGAATATGGTAAACTTACTACCATAAAGATAATGTCTCCAAATCTTAAGGGCAAAAATTATAGCTCCTAATTCCAAATCATGGGTTGAATAATTTCCTTCATGACTCTTAAGCTGTCTGGATGCATAAGCTATAACCTTTTGACGTTGCATCAATACGCATCCATAACCTAATTTAGAAGCGTCACAAAAGACTACAAAGTCTTCAGTTCCTTCTGGTAATGCTAGTATGGGTGCATGGGTCAATCTTTGCTTAAGGATTCTAAAGGCTTCTTCTTGTTTTGGTCCCCATTCAAACTTAACAGATTTACAGGTTAACTTAGTCAAAGGAATGGCTATTCTAGAAAAATCTCGAATAAATCTTCTATAATAACCGGCCAATCCTAAGAAACTTCTAACCTCAGTTGGTGATTCAGGGGTTTTCCATTTAGTGATTGCTTCAATCTTTGCTGGGTCTACATGAATTCCTTCATGATTTACTAAATGTCCGAGAAATTGTACCTGTTCTAACCAAAATTCACACTTTGAAAACTTAGCATAAAGCTTTTCTTTTCTTAACAGGCTTAAAAGTAAGTGCAAGTGCTTAGCATGCTCTTCTTTACTTTTAGAATAAATGAGAATATCATCTATAAAGACAATTATGAATTTATCCAAATATGGCTTACATATTCGGTTCATCATGTCCATAAATGCGGCTGGGGCATTGGTTAAACCAAATGGCATGACAGTAAATTCATAATGACCATACCTTGTTCTAAATGCGGTTTTAGGAATATCTTCTTCCTGTACCTTTAATTGATGATATCCTGATCTTAAATCGATTTTAGAGAAAAATCGAGCTCCTTGAAGTTGATCAAACAAATCATCGATCCTCGGTAATGGGTACCGATTCTTAATCGTGACTTTGTTCAATTCACGGTAGTCAATGCACATTCGCATTGATCCGTCCTTCTTTTTAACAAATAAAATCGGCGCTCCCCATGGCGATGAGCTTGGCTGTATGAATCCCTTTTCCAACAACTCGTCTAGTTGTTTCTTCAGTTCTTGCATTTCAGCGGGTGCTAAACGGTAAGGTGCTTTAGCAATCGGTGCTGTTCCGGGTAACAGATGAATTCTGAATTCAACTTCCCTGTCTGGCGGTAGTCCTGGCAATTCTTCTGGAAAGACATCTGAAAATTGGGATACCACTGGGATATCTTTTACTTCTTTTCCTTTAGTGTTAGTGATTATAGAAATCAAATACACTATAGATCCTTTTCTTATACAACTTGCAGTTTTCATCGCAGAGATGAATTTAGTGGATCTAAAAGGTTTATCTCCTTTAATTGAGATCTTTTCACCTCTTGGTGACTTTAATTGAATTGTCTTTTGATCACATAAAATACTGGCTTTATTGGCTATTAACCAATCCATTCCTAACACTACATCAAATCCTACCAGATTCATTGGGTAAAGATTTGCCCTAAATTTTTGATTAAAAATTTCTATTCTTGCTCCCTGCAAGACTTCAGAAATTTTAACAGTTTCTCCATTTGCGGTTTCCACTAGACATTCTTGTGGTAGTTTAGTTAATGATTGATTTAGGAGTTTGCAAAACGAAGTATTAATAAAACTTTGGTTTGCACCAGAGTCAAATAATACTTTAGCAAAAATATCATTAACTAAAAACGTACCAGCAATGACGTCTGGAATCATCCTGGCTTCCTCTGTAGTTAGCACGAATGCTCTGGCATTTTTAGGATTTTTGTTGGTTGCAGCTGGAGCCAATTTCGGACAGTTTGTCCTAATGTGACCTTTTTCCCCACAATTGAAACACATTCCATTACTGGATTTCTTCTTGCAATTCTCTTCCTTGTGTCCTGGAGCCTTGCAAAAATTACAGTAAGTAGAGCATCTTCCAGAATGCTTCTTTCTGCAGGCTTTGCAGTAGGGTGCAGAGGTAGAACCTACATTCTTACGATTGGAATTCCCAGAACGGAATTCTTGAGTAAGTCTTTGGGTTAGGTTTCTCCTCTGGTCTTCTTCTCTAGTACGGATTAACTCATCTGTCAAGGTATTAGCTAGTTCTACAGCTTCCTCTATAGTTTGGGGTCTAGCTGCCTTGACTACATGTCTAATTTCTCCAATTAATCCCCAGATGTAACGGGAGATTAACACGGGTTCAGGTGATGCAAGGGTAGGTACTATCCTAGCATATTCAAAGAATGTGGTAGTGTAACCCTTACTGTCTACCCCGGTCATTCTTAGATTCAGAAACTTATTTGCTATCTGTTCTTTTTCATTGGGAGGGCAGAATTTCCTTTCTACCATGTTCTTGAATTCTTCCCATTCCATATTATAAATCCTATCACTTCCTCTGGATTGAAGGATAGTGTTCCACCATTCTAAGGCTGCATTTTTAAACAGATTTGAAGCAAACAGTATTTTATCTTCTTCAGCACACTTGCTTATTTTCAGAACTGCCTCAGTTTTCTCTATCCAGCGTAAAGCTGCAATGGGTCCTTCATTGCCCGAGAATTCTATTGGTTTGCAGGACCAGAATTCCTTGTAAGAACAACCATGTGGCATGGTTCTTCTTCTTTTGGGAACGGGCGCTTGAAATCTGGGTCCATTGTTCACGCTGTTTTCTGGTTCAGTTGGTCGCTTACTGCTATGCTTACTTTTATTATTCGCTTCCTGAACTGTTTGAATAATAAATGGCATTGCATCTATAATTCCTTGTGCCACAATATGCTGAACGGCACTATTATCCATTTGGTTTCCGTTGTTATTATTGTCCGAATTCTCATTAACCACGTTAATGTTACTCTGGTTATCGTTATTCAGATTTTCTTGATTTCCCGCATCGGCCATCTGAATTTTAAACATTTACCAAATATTAATATCACAATTAATATTTGAATATATAACACGCACGTTTACCCAAAAACGTCGAGCATTGCGACTTTTACTCTATTTATATAGTATGCATCAATACACACCAGTACAGAAATAAAATTACAGTACCGACTGAAATGTAAAGCTACAATACTAATAGTATGCATCCGTAGTTTTTTTTTTTTTTTTTTTTTTCTAACACATACACACATATATTATTTTATTATTATTATTACTGTTTCTACCATCACCTTCACTGATATGGATTCATCCAAAAATCCATATTACGCTCATCGTATTTCCATACGAGGCGTTCTCCCACCTGTCGCATACGATCACTGCTTTCTAAAATTTCCTCCCCGAAAGTCCTAAGTTCCTGGACATTTTCTGCACTCATTGGGGGTGCAGGTTCTAGGACTGGGTTTGGAAACTGAGGTATGGGTTCCTGATACGGAGGCATAGGGGCTTGGTACGGGTATGGATTTTCTAAAATTTCCCTAACATATGCATCACTAATGTTGTAGGGATCTTGAGGATCTAACCCTGGGTAAGCTCCTAAGTTGGGTATTGGCACATTTTCCTGAATTGGGTTTTGTTGCACGTAGTCCCTAACATCGTCCCACCAGGGGTCGTAATTGTTTGGGTCTAAAGGATCAGGTGCAGGTACCCTAGGTATTTCCTCCGGGTTGAAATCAGGCATTTCTATCTGATTTTCTATTTCCATGGGTTGATCAGGATTTTGTGGTTGGGGTGCTAGCATTTGTTCCAGGTTTGGGTCAGCAGCAGTGGTTGCTAAAATATGGATATTAGCGATACCCCTATTGAGCATATCCTGATTATAAGCATCAGTTTCTCTTTTTGCTGCGGCTAACACTCGCTGTTCCTGCAACTTTTTCATTCTTTTCCTACGCTCGTGCGCTCCCCTACTGAACCATCCCCTCTTTTTCTGAGGAAATGGCTCTTCAGACTGAGCCTTAAACACAAAGATCCCTTCTTCTGTGTCAGCAGAATACCCTGAGAGGGCAAGCTGAGAAGAGGAGGTGCCTTCGCTCCTAGGCGAACCAGACAGTTGACGATAGGCGTCAGAAGGTCCTTGGTCACTCATACTGTAAACTAACAAATAGTCAGATAACACATAGCAAGAAATACAATTATACACGTATTTCCATAATTTATTTCCTAACACTTTGAATTTTGATGTCAGCAGAACACTTCTGTGGCTGAATCAGTGGCATAGCTCTGATACCACCTCCTGTCACAACCCCCGATCCCTATCTCCCGGGAACGGGCGGCCGTGAACCAGTTTCGGTGGTATCACATTTATTTATTCAATTTGGCAGCGGAAATTTTCATCAGGATCGTAGTTAGGAAATATTTTAATCAGAGTAAACCACCATGTTTATAACATTAAACATATGGGTAAAAACCCAAGTTTTCAATACACACGTTTCATAGGAATACATCCTATTTATTTGAATAAAAACATCCATTTTATTCTTATGTAACTTTATTGCCACTTTTCCAAGCCTTCAGTGCTGTCCAGCTGGCTTCTATTTGGCTTTCACATTTTGTTACCTGAAACGCGTTTTAAAAACATTTTGTCAGTGGGAAATACTGGTGAGTGAATCCTAGTTTAATCAAGTTTGAGTAAAAACCAATTTGCAGTATTGAGGGCACATCCGCAATTACATTTGTATCCAAGACATCACAATTAACATCAGTGGTACGGTCATACTCAACATATGGGATGTTACCACACCAGTAACCAATTTTGTATACAAAACCCCAACATACCCACTATAATTGTATTCTTCACAAATACTCAATAACTGTCATTTACATGAAAAGGTATTCAAGGTTTTGTAAAAACAGTTTACAAAAAGGAGATTAACTCACATTGCTGTTTTAGGTTTTTCGTAAGGGTTTCCTGGAGATAATCTATAAATTACACAAATGCACGTGTGTTAGTATAATAACCCATTTTAACATTAGTAATACCCTCCCCGAGACGGCATTCCAACGACTACGTCGGGCAGAACCACGACAGCCGTTACGGAACCCTAGATCAATCGGGCAGCGTATCTAATACGTCTCCAGGGGTTATAATACTTACATCGTAGCAGAACCTCGCTATTTTAGGGGGTATAATACCCGGCTATAGTGTATACTACTTCAGAAATTTAGAAAGAAAGAAAGTTTGTGAGCGACGAAAACCGAAAGCCCGTTGCCTTCTTATATAGGGCTGTAATTGGACTTCCTCGCGGCCCGCGTGACCTTAGGGCTGGGCTTTACGCGGCCCGCATGGCCTAGGGGTCTAGGCTAGCTGATCCGGGTCACAACCTAGGTTCAACGCGTGTTGGGCCACGTGGCCGCTCCGGGTCACGCCACAATTCCGGACACTCGCGGCCCGCATGGACTTAATCCATCATTTACGCGGCCCGCTTGGGCTTATGGTTTTGGAAATTCCTGGTTACTACTCGCGCGGCCCGCGTTAGGTTGAGGTGAGGTCTATGCGGCCCGCCTCAACTTAACTTTTATTGTTTTTATTTGTTTTATATAATATAATCTAGTTCGAGGGCTCGGTTTGCACATACGGGGTGCATATAAAGACAAGTTGATATATTTACAATATATATTAGGGTATCAGAATTATTATGAGGATGTCGGTTTTACCGAGGGTTGTTATACAAAGTCCTCTTGATATTTACAAAGGTTTATAGTTAAAAAGGAGGAGGATTGATTGCTTGGCAAACTTATGGTAGAAATAAGTTCCATGCCGGTCTCTAGTGTTTCACAAAAATACATCTTCGGCCGAGTGTTGAGTGATCTCCCGTGAGGTATGTGAACTTGTATATAAATGGAATTTTAAAGAGGCATGTTATGCCCAAATAAGTAATTTCTCTTATGAGACATTCTAAATAAATCATAACGAATAGGATTGTAAATAGCATAAAAATAAAACCCTTAAAGATCTTGGATTCCCGACACTCAAGACAAGCCCAAAACTTCTCTTCTACCCATTCCATTTGGGTGTGTAAGCCAGAAATTAAAGAGTTTTGCTTGAGGACAAGTAAAGATTCAAGTGTCAGGGTATTTGATGTGTGTAAAATGCAATATATAAATTACATCAAATGAGGTAAAAAACTAACCCCTTTTTAGTACTAATGTTGGAAAAAATGTGCTTTTGTCTTCCTTTTGTATTTTCAGGACCAAATGAGCTTAATTGAACAAAAGGAACAAATATGCAGCAAAATCTAATAAGAATACAAAGAAAAGGAATAAACGTGGCATGCCCGACCCCTCGACAACATCTTCCCAAGCAAAAACAAAGAAACAGAAGGCTGACCACGGCCCCGTGCCTAGCGGACACGGGGGCGTGGCCAGATGTCTGCAGAAAAGATGTTGGTGCATACGTCTGTCGACTTCGTCTTGTATCGAGTCTGGTATTCTGTTGGTGCATACGTCTGTCGACTTCGTCTCATATCGAGTCTTGTATTAGATTGTATAGATCAGGGCACGTAGTACGAGAAAAATGTCAAAATATGTGTTTTTGGGCATTTCGCACGAAATGACATAAAAGTCATTTCGCACGAAATCAACTGGTGATTTCGCACGAAATAGCTATTTCCTGTGAAGTTGATTTCGTGTGAGCATGTTCGTGCGAAATAGGCTGGCCTATAAATACCCATCGTGCCATTTCATTTGTAACTTTCTGGTTTCAGTGTCGAACTACTGCCGAAGTGTCTACTCGCTGTAAATCTTTGTCAAATCAATCAAAAGACAGTTTAAAGTGAATTGCAAGCTGTTTCGAACTCGATACGTTAGTTTCCGCCTCTCGTATTGAGAAGAACACCTCTGAACGACTCGTTTTGGTCATGAAAACGATCCTACAAGTGGTATCAGAGCTCAGGAGGAGGAGTTCTTACCGAATTCTGCTTGATTTCATCAATTTTCTGACTTCTACACTTTCTTTTCAAAATTAAACAAGTTTTAACGGATAAAATGGATTGATTTCTCACATTATAAGCTAAACAGTGTTTTAACAAAGCCATGAAAGAATTGGACAAAAATTCGAACTAAAACCTGATAAATTTTGGCAAAAACAGCTCGAGATGATGACATCAACAGTATTTTGCACGAAATAGAGACTTCATTTCGCACGAAATCACATCTGAGAGTCATTTCGCGTGAAATTATAGTTGATTTCGCACGAAAGCTGTTGGTGCAGTCATCTGTCGTCTTCGTCTAATGTCGAGTCCGGGTTGCGTTGCGAATCTAATCAAGCATGATGTCATCATGTTTAATGATGACATCATACTTGTGACATCATCACAATATTATAATCATCAAAGCACAAGTAAACGACAAGAAACAAATTGAATATGAAATTGTTTTATAGTGATCGTTTGATGATTGGACCAATTGAAGGTCCAATGAGGTACTTATGTTTGAAGGCCTAATCATATGGAAGGGTTCACTTGAAGGTCAAATCATAACATAGAAGCTTTGAGTGGTTCGCTTTTACGACTCACATGGAGGTTCGCTTTTACGGCTCACAGGGAGATTCGCTTTTAGTACATTGTGTGAGGTCCGCTTTTATGGTTGTTGTCACTATAAGCGAACCAGAAATAGTATATATAGGCTAGTTGTCATTTTCATTCGTAACGATTCCAGATTTGATACCGAGGTATTGCCGGTGTTCCTTGTAACTGTAAACGCTGTAAAATCAATATACAAGAGGTTTAAAGTGTGATTCAAGCTGTATTCACATCCGTTTCTTTGTTTCCGCCTCTGAAACGAATTTGAGCTCTTCCGAACGACTTGTTTAGGTCGCAATCCGATCCTACAATTGGTATCAGAGCCAGTGAAGAAGAGTTCTATTCAATTCAGCCGATAATTCTGTTTCTACACCATTCTTTTACGAAAATAAAATTTTTACTGGTCAAAATTGGATAAAAGTTTCACAGATTGTACATTATAGGACATTGACAAACCCTTGAAAGTTTGGTGTTAAAATTCAGTCTAAAAGTGGGTTAAAATGATGTCCGTTTGAGATCCGCTTTTACGGTCAAGTGAGAGATTCGCTTTTAAGGTTTGCTCGTAGTGCAAATCTGGTTCGCTCGAAGTGCAAAATCTGGTCCGCTTTTAAGTCACATACGAGATCTGCTTTTGTGAACATTACTGGTTCGCTTTTGTGTCACATTAGTCGAGGTCCGCTTTTAGTAACATCAGTTGAGATCCGCTCTTAGTTACATTTGAGGTTCGCTCTTTGTGACAGTTAAAGGTTTCACTTTAATGACAATAGTCTTCACGTGATTGTTCATTGAGTAGTGTGAACCGATTGAAAATTATTCGTGACATGTGATACTTTAATCGAGAATGTCAGATATTAAATGTGTGCATGTGATTGTTTCTAAGGTAGTGGGTTATTACAAACAGTAGTCGGCCATTTATCAATAACTAGGAAGTGGTGGTCATTAATCATAGTTGTGCACGTGAACATAACAGTTAATAGGTAATCATAGTCCACTAAAAACAATCGGCCCTATCATATTCAAACGGTTTTCGGCCACTCAGTGTCAAGCCACCATCATAAGTAGCGGCCCAATCGGATTTTTTAAAAAAATTGTAGCCACCCAATTAATAATCACTTAGTGGGTTTTTTTGGTCAAATCACTTTATTGCTTTTAAAAATTGTTAGTCAGACCCATCATGTGAATAAAAGATTACAAATTGTTGACAGTGCTTTACAAGTAATTGGGCCAATGAATGAATTTTAAAAATAGATAAAAAAATACTTTTGCCGACACATTAAAAATGTTTGAAATTTAAAAACAAAAAGGTTCTTCAGTTTATATGTAGTGAATCAGTTAAATTGAAAGAAGGACAGGTAGTTTGGAAGTCCAAGTTGTGTTTTGTGATGTAGGATCGGTTTCTGACCCGAACTAGTCAATCAGAAGAGTTTATCTCTAAACGAACGGCGGAAACAGACGTGTAGAGCTCAATTCAGCTAGATTTACACAATATACTGTTGTACTATTGATTTAAGAACGTTTTACAACCTGACAACACCTCGGCAGCACTTCGTTGCTCTGACCGGAAAGTTACAAGTGTGAAAGTTTGAAACCTATATATACTACTTGACCCTTCCGTTTGAAACACTTTCAAACAGACAGACATTTCAAACGGACAGACTTTCAAACGGACAGACTTTCAAACTTTCAGCAGTTTCAAACTTTCAGCTTCAAACTTTCAGCTTCAAACTTTCAGCTTCAAGTTTGTAAACCGAGACTCGATATAAGACGTAGACAACAGATGAATGCACCAACAGACTCCCCCTCAGATGTTGACGGAGTCTTCAGTGTCGAGTCTTCGCATCTTCGATCTTTATTAGTCTTCTCGAACTTTTTGAAGTATTTGACGTTGTAAGAATCCTCAAATCTTTCTCTTCTCTTTTCGTCATCATCAACAAACTTTCCACGAACAATCTCTATTCGGATGTCTTCAGACTCCCCCTTTCGCTATGCTGGGATCGCAGCCTGGCTTGTTGAAATCACGCAATCTTCAGGTATCGGAACCTGGCACTCTATCTTCATATAACCTGCACATTCTCTACCCAAAAGTAAAATCTCTGATTGATAACTTGTAAATAACAATCTCACCAGCTAATAAACCACTCGCAGGAATAATACAATCAAAGAATGATTTTACAATGTTAATCTTTGATAAACCACTTGAAAATATATTTTAAGTTTTCAAAACACACACTTTCACCCAAACCATCTGTTCATCATGTTTAGCACTCGGAATTTTGAAAATTAGCTCTCCAACACCAGTTGTCGAAAATCTTTTTTTAATTTTTCAAAATTTATGCTAAAACACACTAAAAATCTTTTTGAATTTTTGAATAAAAGAAAATGCAGAAACATAATATTTACAGACAATATTTTTGTGAGTTCGTGCAAGAGGATCATATCAGTTTTTGAAACTTATCACCAACACCGTTAAGCTTTAAACATTTTAAGTTCTAAACAATTTACCTAGATTGTCAGTATATTGGTCCACTTTAAATTTTCACACAAATTTCAATTGATTCGAGATACGATATTAGTGTTTTAGAAACTTAAACTTAATTGTGTATCACTCCACTCGAATATACTCCTGTATCCAGATCCCAATATTCAGTCTTACAGGTGAGTATACCACAAATGATATCTGTAAAGGGGTTATGTGCGAGGGCCGTGAGAGCTCAGGTCGATACTTCCGTATAGGCAGAGAGATATCAGCTTCGACTTTTCGGTGTGTCCCCTTTAGGAGATCTTTTAGCTACAACAACTGATTATCAATTTTATTGTCTAATCAGCTGAGGGCTTTATGCTATGTTTCAAGCATTTTGCAGCAAGTATTATCCGGGGACTAGGTCAGAACTTCCATTCAGCAGAAGTCCCGGTATAATACCCCAGATATCACAGAGTATAAAAACCTAGTATATCAGAAAAAGAAACCTTTCAAACGAGATTTCAGGGGTTACCTATATATCCAAGAATAGTTACCCACAAATCAAGCAAGTTTGTTTTAGGTTTATATCTCGTTTCAATTTACTAAGTGTACGAAAACCTACTGACACATCCGCAGTAAGATTGTTTATCACATTTAAACATTTCGTATATTTAGCGTGTTGTGATAGTCCACTGATGTACTATCATTTCCTCTTTTATGCAACGAAACTCATTTTTCAGTTTTATCATGTCTTTGTCTTTTCCAAATTTTCTGATGTTTTTGGATTTTCTAAAAATTCTTACTCCCCCTAAAATTCAAATACATCTAATGAAAATTGAAAACAAACTATACAGAACATGACAACTGATATCAAATCACCTCAATTCGCCATTCACTTGGCATAAACAATCAGAACTCCCCCTATCAATAAACTATTTTCCCATTTAGATTTCAAAACACTTAAGTTTGTTTTAATCAAAATGGTTTTTCCGGAAAATAAGTTTGATTGATTTTATCACTTGTAGATTTATCAATAACAAGTTCGGGGTTGTGGTTCATCATATTGTCTTTCAACCAGTTGTAGGAAAATACAAGTACAACTTAATGTCCTTGATTTACCATACGCAATCAAATCATCTAACCACTTGTAATTATATCCAACCAACATAAACAAACCTCTTTACCGATTGTATGATTGACTTTACCGAATAAAATTCAAGAAAGATGCCGATTCATGCTCCACGCTTACCAACCTGGGAGCTCTGGCAAGTCCTGAGACTTACTGTTCATAATATGTACCATCCCAGTCACAAACCAGGGATGGTTCAACCTTTTCTTTCTTTGTTTTCTTCTCATAAAATTCTTTAACCCCTTTGACTTTTCGATCAATCATCTTGCCAAAGATATGTTTTACCTTGGGGTTAAAGACCTTCTCAGCATCAAATTCCTGTTTATCATTATAAAATTGATTAGAAATTTCAGTTTTACCAATTTTCTTTTTATAATTTTCAGCCCGAAGTGATGGAAATTTCTCATCATTCAAAATCGGAACTGATTTTTCATCTTTTAAAACAGCTTCACATTTAGAAACAACTTGTGGCTCAACTGACTTTGTGGAATCAGTTTCATCGCTCGAAGATAGCTCCTCTGATTTTGATTCATCAGAATCATCGCTAGAGCTTTCACCAACCTTCTTAACAACCCATTTCTGGTTGTCAGATTTGGCTCTCTTCTTGTAAAACTTGTTCGAACTCTCACCAATTTCAAATATAGAATCTTGAAACAATTTTGTTCTATCAATTGGTGATTCGAACGCAAGCACTTTCTCTTTGATTTTACGAAATACTCCCTGTTTTGATTGTATTGCCTTAGAACAATCTCGGGCAATATGTCCAACAGTGTTGCATCGGAAACAGGTTTTCATGTCTTTCTTCTGCTCAGCCTTTTTCTTCAATTCATCTTGCTTCTTTGCAAGAAATTCATTGTTTGACTGTCTCCAGAATGCTTTCTTTTCTTCTTCTTCAGATGACGTTCCTGAAACAAATGACATTTTGGATTTAAAATCACGAACATATTTTTCATTTTTCTGTTTTTCTGTAGGAGTAAAACCAAGACCTTTCTTTTTGAAATTACCGTTATGGTTTGATTTCTTTTGGAAACCAGAACCAGAACCGTAACCCTTTTTCTTGTTTAATCTTTGTTGAAATCTTGAGGTGTATTTTTTAGGTTTTTCATTAAGACATAAGTCTTTTATTTCAGAAATATTAATTTCTGTGAGTTTGAAAACCTTGTTTATTAATTCAGTTTTGACACCTCTTATTGGAAATTCCTCATCAGAATATAATTTGTCAGAATCATTTAAAGTGTAGACAACTTTAAACAACCCATCATCCAAATTAGATTTTGATAACAGGAATTCTTTGTCATAGACTACTTTTCCCTGTTTTTCTGTTTAACCCGGAGTGCTTGACTCAGACTTTGACTCTGACGCAGACTCCGACTTTGACTGTTCACAACCATCACTCTCTAACACATGATCCATGACTTTCTTCATTAATTGAGACTGTTGATCAGTGTCAGATGATGTAAACACAATATCAATGCTTTCTGGAAGATTGACCGATGACTCTGACTCCCACTGTAAATTTGTGGCCTTTTTGACTCTTTCATCGTTTGGATATCTAGGCAAATATCCATTTTCCAGTGGGGGTGGACACTGGTTATAACTGACACCTTGCTTCTTACCAGATGTTGTCTTTTCAGTGTCGTTTTTCTTGTTTTTCTTCTTCTTGTCAGAAATCTTTTCATCAGCACTAACTTCAGTTGCTTTCTCTTCAGTTACCTCATCATCTTCCCATATCTTCATGCTTTCAATCGTCGGATAAATCCTGTCAATAACATAGGAAGTACATGAGTAACTTTTTAATAAACGATTAACTCTCTCTGTTTCAATTCTCTGCAGCTCAAGTTTCTGTTCTAAAGCAGCACACTTCTCAATGTAGTTGTTTACAACTTTCTGCTTCGTCATAAACGCTCCCTGAAGAGTCTTCATTGCTACAACTTGTTCTTCACTCGTTTGATTGTACTGATTCATCGTTTTGTTCAGCACATCATAAGACTCCTTCAGACTGTTCAAGTTGTAAATCAACGTGCTATTCTGCTTCTTCACGACTTCACAATTTTCACATTTTACTGGAACTTTTTTCGCATCAACTTCTTCCTCAACCTTGAATTTAGGCACTTCTTTCACTTTTTGTCTTCTTACCACCGGTACCTCTTCATCATCACTGCTCACCGGTGTCTTGATCTTCTTCTTTTTCTTCTTGGCTTTTTCATCTTCACTATCACTTTCAGCAAGCAACTTCATATCTTCTCTATATTTTCTTGCCCAATATTTCGTATCATCATCACTATCATCTATAATCTTTGCTGTAAAAGCAGTGTAAGCTGTAGTTTGATCAGGAATATAATCGTCCCAAGTGAAATTTACGCAGCTAAAACCCTCTGGTAGCTTTTCATCTTCTTGATCAATCAAACAAGCTTTCCTATTATCTGGAATATATTTATCCCAGTTAAATGACTGCTTTTGATCTTGATTCACCACACATGCTCTCTTTCCAGAATCTTCAATTACATCTCTTCCATGTGCAGTTTGAGCTTGATGTTTTTGTTGTTGAGATGATTGACCAACTTGATGGTAGATGGCTTTCCGATAATAATCATTGTTGTTGTTGAACGGATTTTGAGCCCCACTTGCTTCTCGATTAGTGCACTCCCTCTTGAAGTGTCCTTTTTCCCTGCACCGAAAACAAGTGACTTTAGATTTGTCAAAACCTAAAGTAGAAACATTCGCATCATGAAGATCATCTCTCCCCGTGATTTGTTTGAATTTCTCAGCTCTCCGTAAAACACTAGCCAGACACCATTTTATGTCCATCAGCTCCATCTCTTCAGCATCTATCTGATCGTATCTTCTTTTGTTAACATCGGATTGCCAATACGACCTGCAACAAAACAAGTATAAGATTCCAAAACCATTCCTAATAAAGACATTTGGTTTTTGGCAACTTCCTCAGAATAATCTTGATCATTTTCAAGATTCAACACAATGTTGCATTGTAATTTTCTCCCATTCTTAGTTGCAGAGATGTTTGGATCGAAAGATGAAAATGGAGTGAAACTGGTTTTGCTGTTGGACTCAGATGATGGACTTCCAGATGAATTCTTGGCACTGTAGGCAGTCTCAACTTTCGGAGATAGATTTGATGATTTCTCATTCACTCCTGCCTTATAATATAACCCTATGTCCTGTTTACCATCAAAATCTTTCATTCTGATAACTTTCCGTTGTTCCATCTCCTGAGCTTATATCTTTTCAATGAACTTACTAAGCGTCAGATTGCTAAAACCCTTCTTGTTTCTGAGCATCATAAGATATGTGCCCCAAGTCTCGTATGGCAAAGCATCAGCAAGTTTTTCGATCAACTCATCATTTGTTTTTTCAATACTCAATCTCTTCATGTTAGCAAGCAAGTTACAGTATCGTTCAATAATCTCTCGTGTACTTTCATTCTTTAGCCCTCGGAAAAGATCAAATTCTTTCTTTAAAAGCGACTTCTTGCTTTTAACCATCTCTTCACTTCCCCTAAACTTTGATCGTAAAGCTTTCCAAATCGAATAAGATGTTCCATTGTGTTGCAGAAGAACCATGATATCTTCTTTTACTGCCTGTTGAAGAAGACTGAGCATCATCTTCTCATCTTTGTACTTCTTCCTAGCATCAGCAGATAGATCTTTTATCGGAACGGGTTCTTCATCATCATTCAAAGGTCGAACATACTTCGTCTCGACGCATTCCCAAGCATCAAGATAGTTAGCTTGCACCCAATTCTCAAACCGACCTTCCCAACCTTTAAATTCTTCGATGTTCATTAATTTGGGAGGCTTTTGCATCGTCCCTGTTTCGTTTTCCAACATCGTGTTCTGTGTAATACTCATCGGTGTAACTGGAGTAGCGAATGCGTTGTAGAAATCCTCGTCCATTTTTCGAATTTTTAAACGAGCTGTATCACCTTGTGAAAATACCAGACAATAATACTTGACAACCAAACAAACAAGATACAACCAGTTTAAAGAATTATCGAATACTAGAATAAGACTGATACTCGGACTGATGAATATTCTGAGCGGACTGAAGATCGACACACTGTGCGGACAGCTAAGACCAGGATCAAATTTAAACAAGCTTTTCCAATGACTTGACTGAAACACATGACTTCGAATGAATTTGAATTCAAACCGATTGAACCACTTCTTGTTGAACTGACAACACAAGACAAAATCGATGAAATGATTTAACCAACAGTGATCACATGGGCCAGTGAAGTGGGCTTGATACCTTTCAATTTTATTTCACCTCTATTTAACAATCTATTTAGATAGGGCTGGTTTTAATTCAAGGCCGGCAACATCACAAGAAATCCGACATATAATTGGGCCTTTAACTTTGAATCTCACAACAGTTGATAATATCGATATGATTTGATCAATTTATAACAAAATGATAATTGATATTACGATATCATGGACTAAAATATCAACTTCAAGACAAATCAACTTGACCGCAACATCCACTAAACTGACAACAATCGATTTTTTAATGAAACTGAATGACCAATTTTTTACATGTGCTTGGATCTTATAATTGGACCTTATGGACTTTCTAAGTTTAGTGGCCGACAACTACTATTCTTTTAAATCTTTGATAGGGCCATTAGACATGTGCAGTGAATTAATCACCTCAAACATCAAATAAAAAAAAACTATTGGACCGTTGTAAAAAGTGAAGTGACACTAAACAGTTATTGGGCCGACTAATGTAGTGTACTGACAATATGTATGTGTTATCAAGTCAAATTGTCAAACTATGTTTGCATTACCGATAATTTGACCCCTTTTTTTAAATGTGAGCAGCACATGCCACATAAAACCTTTTGATTTATCAGCAACTTTTCATTGGACCTCTTTTATAATGTGGGCCGGTATACTGAAACAATCACGTGGGCTGCATATTGTTAATAAGACGGTGAACAGTAATTACAAGACACATATCAATTTTGTTGAGAAACAATTGGGCAGTCACTTGTTTCAAACGGTGGAACCTAATTAAATGATGTGAATCATTTCAAACGGTTATTAAAGTAACTTTCAAACGGTTGTTATATTTCAAACGATGGGATATGTTTTTCAAACGATCGAAACCATTTTCAAACGATGGGACATGTGATCAAACGATGGAACACATTTCAAACGATGGGATGTTGATTTCAAACGATGGGAACTATTTTTCAAACGATGGATCTATGTTCAAACGATGGGAAGTCTTTCTTCAAACGACAGATCCAATTTTCAAACGGACAAGCGATGCTTCGTTCAAACGGACACCCTTTTTCAGTCCATTGTTACCAGTTATACCTCGAGTTTTAAGCTGAACCTTTCAAGGATTTGTTAAACTATCATTACACACACATTGTGTAAGTTTCAGCCAATTTCAACCGTGAAAACTTGAAAAATTTGAGAAAGAAAGGTGTAGAAGTAGAAAATGCAGCTGAATTGTATAGAACTCTTCCTCCTGAGCTCTGATACCACTTGTAGGATCGGTTTCTGACCCGAACGAGTCAATCAGAAGAGTTTATCTCTAAACGAACGGTGGAAACAGACGTGTAGAGCTCAATTCAGCTAGATTTACACAATATACTATTGTACTATTGATTTAAGAACGTTTTACAACCTGACAACACCTCGGCAGCACTTCGTTGCTCTGACCGGAAAGTTACAAGTGTGAAAGTTTGAAACCTATATATACTACTTTACCCTTCCGTTTGAAACACTTTCAAACAGACAGACATTTCAAACGGACAGACTTTCAAACGGACAGACTTTCAAACTTTCAGCAGTTTCAAACTTTCAGCTTCAAACTTTCAGCTTCAAGTTTGTAAACCGAGACTCGATATAAGACGTAGACAACAGATGAATGCACCAACATATGAACCAGGTCATTATAAGGTCATTTGATCTCGGTCCTGTCTGCTTAAGAGCTTGTTCCAGTTCGTCAGTGTGTTCAGGTCGTGTGAAATCGTGTGAATGAATTCATTTTGCTTGGAAGTTAGTTTCAGTTCGTACGCTTTGGAGTTCAAAATTTTCAAAGGTCTATTACGTTGTCCGAATGTCCATCAGTTCGCAAGTACTAAGTCTGTTCGTTGAAAATTGATTCGAGTCATAGCAGTCTGCACAGTTTGTCAATCCTCAATCTGCAAAGAATAATCATCAGTTCGAGTACCAGTTCGTTTCTATTAATTGATAAATCTTTAAACTAATCATTTTGTTTGTGTGTTTTCAGGTATTTTCCGAAGTATTATCTGAATTTTGAAACATGGCTGAAGAGTTCTACAATGCGTTCGCGACACCCGTTGCCCCTGTAACTCCTGCTGAAGCGTTGTATAATGAGAATGAGACGGGAACTCATCAAAATCCACCGAAACTCATGTACATTGAAGATTTTCAGGGTTGGAAAAACCGATTCGAGAATTGGGTTCAAGCTTACAGATTCGACGCATGGTGTTCTTTACTGAAAGATTACGAGAAACCAAAGAATGAACGTGGTTTGGAAAAAGGTTTCAATGATTTTACTGAAGCTGATAAGTTGAAGTACACTAGTGAGAAAATGATGATCGGCATCCTTCAGCAAGCTGTTAAAGAAGATATCTTCGTCTTACTTCAACATAACGGAACAGCTAAATCCATTTGGGAGGCTTTGATTCAGAAATTCAGAGGGAGTGCTGATATGATCAAAAACAAGAAGGCATTATTGAAGAAATCGTTTGACATGTTTACTGCATTTGATCATGAAACAACCAAGCAGACTATAGATAGATACTGTCATCTAGTATTGGAAATGGGTAGGTTGGATATCAAGAAAGAGGACGATGAGTGGGTCGACAAACTAGCTGAGGCGTTACCACAACATAAGTGGGGAACATATTTGATGGTTGTGAAACTTATGAGAAAGTTCGAGAGCATGAATTTGGCTTAGTTTATTTAGAAAATCGAAGAGCAGGAGCTGGATATTCAAAAGACAGCGATCATGACAAATCCAAATGCAAAGCAAGATGCCAGTCTGTACTATCGAGGGAATAAGTTTGAGACCACTCCCAGTCAAAGTCCAAAGATTAGTACTGCATTCAGTGCTGATGGTTCTGCAAGTCCAAATGCAAGTACTACAACTCAAAGTGGTGGATCTACTTCATCATTCTCAAGCTTTGATCCAAACAACAACACACCTAGCCCTCAAAATCAAAATTCTACAAATCTGCAGTGTAATGTGACCTTGAACATTCAGAATGGTCAACATCTTTCTCCTGAGGTGGCAAAGCAACACATGGCATCTCTTGTCGCCATGATGGAGTCATATGAAAGCTTGATAGCAGGAAGAATTGGTAATCCGATGCTCACAAAAGAAGATTACGACCAAATCGATGTAGAAGAGCTAGAGCTGATGGATGTGAAGTGGTGCTTAGCTAGTGCCTGCAGGAGAGCTGAAAAATTTCAACAGATTACTGGCAGAGACGAGTTCCGAGGAATGGCTGCTTCTCCACTTGGTTTTGACAAGTCAAAGGTTACCTGTTTCCGATGTAAAGGAAAGGGTCACTTTAAACGGGAATGTAAAAACCAAGAGTCAACTGGAAGTCAAGAAAAGAGCAATTATTATCAGAAATCAATCTTTCATCAAATCGATCAAAAACCTCAACAAAAGGAACCGCAAACTGCTGATGGGAAAATGATTGAAGAAGCCAATAGGAAAGCTTATTATGGGATAATAGATCAAAGTGATGAGTTTGTTGCACAGGGATTTAGCTGGGACAAGTATATACCTAGTGGAACTAAATATGATGTGGCACTTGTTACCAGGATTCTGGATCAAAATGAAGATTGTCAGAAAAGGATTCCGATATTTCCAGATCTTGGAAGTGATGTTGATATGGATGATGAGGAAGAGTATCTTAACAAATGTAGAAAAAGCATTGATCCTGACAGTTTTAACTTTTTCTATGCAGATAAAGTTGAGATGCTAAATCAGAAGAAGATTGCTCGATTACAGAGAGAGCTAGAAGCAGCAAAGTTACTTGCTGATGAAAAGGCGAAGGCTAAAGCTGTAGAAACAAAAGATGAAGCAAGTGCTGAGATTGCAATAGAGAAGATTGTTGAAGTAGAGAAAGTAGTGGAGAAAATTGTCGAAGTCGAGAAACTCGTGGAAGTTGAGAAAATTGTTGAAAAGATTGTCAAAATAGAAAAGATTGTAGAAGTCGAGAAACTTGTAGAAGTTGAAAAGACAGTCGAAGTCGAAAAGATAGTTGAAAAGGTGGTTGAAGTTACTAAGCCTTGTGAGAAATGTTCAGAATCTTGCAAAGAGTGTGATGAGAAAGACAAAAAGATTGTCGACTTAGAAAAGATTAAGGAAGATCTACTGTTTGATGTGAAGTATGTGAAAGAGTCATACGACGTATTGAACAGGACAGTTGACAGTTTGAAAAGAGCAAATGCAGAATTTGAAAAAGCAAATGACAAGATGAGTGCAACTTTAATGACAAAGCAAAGCGTCATCAATGACTATATTGAAGACTGTGCTAACTTGAAGAAGGAGTTGGAACTTGAGAAAATAGAAAGTGAAAGGATTAACCGATTGTTGTTGAGTTACACTACTTGTGATTATCTGATTGATCGGGTTTATCCTACTGTTGCAGGTCTTGAAGCGTTCAAGAAAAAAGAAAAAGAAGAGGATACTGGTAAGAAATCAAGTGTCAAGTATAACAGATGTCCGCCTCCTATCTTTGAGAGTTATTCCCCCAGGAAACCAAATGAGGAACAAGTAGACAAGGCTCTAAACATCAAATTAAAGTCTGAAATCACTGATGAATTACCAGACAATATTGATGTCACATTCACAGCGTCTGACACTGATCATGAGTCTGAGTTAGTTAAGAGAGTTGTCGATCAGGTGTTGGATATGGATGAAGAGTCAAAGTTGGAGTCTAAGTCAGATAGTTCGAGTTCGTCTAAGAAAAGTCCGAGTTCGCCGGTTAACAGAGTTTATAATAAAGAATTCTTGTTATCAACGAATAATTTGAATGACGAAATGTTTAAGGTTGCTTATACCTTGAATAATTCGGACAAATTATTTTCTGATGAGGAATTCCCAATAAGAAGTGTCAAAACTGAAATGATTAAACAGGTTTTCAAATTAACAGAAATTAATATTTCTGAAATAAAAGATGTGAATCTTACTGAAAAACCTAAAAAGTACACTTCAAGAGTTCAACAGAGATTGAACAAGAAAAAGGGTTACGATTATGGTTCAGGTTATCGAAAGAAACCAAACCATAATGGTAATCTCAAAAAGAAAGGTCTTGGTTTCAATTCTTCAGAAAATTATAAAAATCAGAAAACTTATAAACCAAAAACAAAATTTGTTTCAGGTGGAAGTTCTGAAGATGAGCAGAAGAAACCGTTCTGGAAGCAGTCGAATCAAGAGTTTCTTGCTGAAGTAAAGAAGAATGTGAGGAAGTTTGCTTCGAGAGTTGATAGAAGAACCTGTTTCAAGTGTCAAAAAGTTGGACGCATTGCTTGGAACTGCCAAGAGTCCATTTATTCAAAACAGGGAGTGTCTTCTAACTTTGATATGAAAAAGAAATGTGTTGATAATTCGACTTTGGAAGTTGGTGAAACTTCAAAACGTTTTTACAAAAGACAAGTCGATTTGAGTAAACAAAAATGGGTTGTAAAGTCTGAAAGTAGTTCTGACAATGAATCTGATTCCATAAAATCAAAGGAGTCACTGGTTGATAAAAAGATCGTGAATTCCATTCCAGTGGTGAACGATGAGAATTTTCCGTCATTGTCAAAGGAAAATCTGATGAAGAAAGTTGGAAAGGTTGAGATCTCAAATCAATTCTTCGCTGATAAAGGAGAATTTGATGTTGAGAAGGCTTTCAACGGGAAAGTCAAACACATTTTTGGGAAGATGGTTGATAAGAAGGTAAAGGGTGCTAAAGAATTTTATAAATCAAAATGTTGGTGGGACAGATGTGTTCCAAAGTCACCCAAGGCTGGTGAGGCTTGGGTGGACATTATGTTTGAGTAATACACCGGACTTGCCGGAGATCCCAAGTTGGTAATCGTGGATCAGGAATCGACATCTTTCATGTTAATTAGGATGATTTGAAAGTGTTTGTAATTGTTAAAATTTTACAGGATTGAAGGACTATGCCGGAGCTTCCAGGTTGGTAAGCGAGGAGCAGGTATCATCATTTTTCTTGAGGAATTTTCTATGGTAATGTCAGTCATGCAAACGGTAAAAAGGTTTGTTTGTGTTTGTTTACAAGTGGTTAGTAGATTTGATTGTGCATAACTTGTGCATATGGTAAATCAAGGACATTAATTTGTACTTGCATTTTCCTACAAGTGATTGAGAGACAAGATGATGAACCACATCCCCGTACTTAGTATTGATATACTTACAAGGGATAAAATCAACCAAACTTATTTTCCGGAAAAATCATTTTGATTAAAACAAACTTAAGTGTTTTGAAATCTAAATGAGAAAATAGTTTGTTGATAGGGGGAGTTCTGATTGTTTATGCCAAGTGAATGGTGAATTGAGGCGTTTTAATATAGGTTGTCATGTTTCTGTACAGTTTGTTTTCAATTTTCGTTAATGTGTTTGCATTTTAGGGGGAGTAGAAAATTTCTGAAAATCCAAAAACATTAGAAAATTTGAAAAAGACAAAAACATGATAAAATCCAAAAATGAGTTTGTTGTGAAAAAGAGGAAATGATAGTACATCAGTGGACTATCACAACATGCTAAAGAATTGGAAAGGTTAAAGTGATAAACAATCTTACTGTGGATGTGTCAGTAGATTTTTGCACATTTAATAAATTGTGACGAGATATAAACTTAAATTTCAAACTTGCTTATTCTGTGGGTTAACACAAACTTGGATATATAGGTAACCCCTGAAATCTTGTTTGAAAGGTCCCTTATTCTGAGATACTAGGTCTTTATGCTCAGTGATATCTGGGGTATTATCCCGGGACTTCTGCTGTATGGAAGTACTGACCTAGTCCCCGGATAATACTTTCTGCAAATGCTTGAAAAAGCGCCGCCCTCAGCAAATCGATGAAACAATAAAATTGATAGTCATTGCTGTTGTAAAAAAGATCCTCTAAAGGGGACCCACCAAAAGTCGAGCCGTCATCTCTCTGCTGAACGGAAGTTCTGACCTGAGCTCTCATGGTTTCGCAATTAACCCCTTACAGATATCATCTGTGGTATATTCACCTGTAAGACTGAATATTGGGATCTGGATACGGGAGTATATTCAAGTAGTGGGACACACGGATAAGTTTAAGTGCCTAAGACATTAACATCGTATCTCGGATCAGTTGAATTTTGTGTGAAAATTTAAGTGGACCAGTATACTGACAATCTAGGTAAATTGTTTAGAACTTAAAATGAAATCAAGCTTAACGGTGTTGGTGATTTGTCTCATAAGCTGATATGATCCTCTTACACAAACTCACAAAAATAATGTTTGTAAATATTTCTTTACTGCATTTAATTTCTCTTATGTCAAAAATCCAAAAATATTTTCAGTGTGTTTTAGCATAAATTTTAGTAAGAATACAAAAAGATTTTCGACAACTGGTGTTGGAGAGCTAATTTTCAAAATTCCGGGTGCTAAACATGATGAACAGATGGTTTGGGAGAGTGTGTTGTTTTGAAAATTAAAATGATATATCTTCAAGTGGTTCTTCAAAGATTAACATTGTAAAATCATTCTTTGATTGTATAACTTCTGCAAGTGACTCATTAGATTTTTACAAGTTATCATCAGAAAATTTATTGTGAGGTAGAGGATGTGCAGGTTTCTAAGTGATAGAGAACCAGGTTCCGATACCTGAAGACTTTGTGATTTCAACATGCCAGACTGCGATCCCAGCATATCGAAAGGGGGAGTCTGAAGACATCCGAGTAGAGATTGTTCGTGGGGAGTCTGTTGATGATGATGAAAAGAAAAGAGAAAGATTTGAGGAGGCTTACACTATGAGATATTTCAGAGAGCGTTCAGACTGATAAAGACTGAAGTTGTTGAAGACTCGACACTTAAGACTCGTCAACATCTGAGAGGGAGTCTGTTGGTGCAGTCATCTGTCGTCTTCGTCTAATGTCGAGTCCGGGTTGCGTTGCGAATCTAATCAAGCATGATGTCATCATGTTTAATGATGACATCATACTTGTGACATCATCACAATATTATAATCATCACATCACAAGTAAACGACAAGAAACAAATTGAATATGAAATTGTTTTATAGTGATCGTTTGATGATTGGACCAATTGAAGGTCCAATGAGGTACTTATGTTTGAAGGCCTAATCATATGGAAGGGTTCACTTGAAGGTCAAATCATAACACAGAAGTTTTGAGTGGTTCGCTTTTACGACTCACATGGAGGTTCGCTTTTACGGCTCACAGGGAGATTCGCTTTTAGTACATTGTGTGAGGTCCGCTTTTATGGTTGTTGTCACTATAAGCGAACCAGAAATAGTATATATAGGCTAGTTGTCATTTTCATTTGTAACGATTCCAGATTTGATACCGAGGTATTGCCGGTGTTCCTTGTAACTGTAAACGCTGTAAAATCAATATACAAGAGGTTTAAAGTGTGATTCAAGCTGTATTCACATCCGTTTCTTTGTTTCCGCCTCTGAAACGGATTTGAGCTCTTCCGAACGACTCGTTTAGGTCGCAATCCGATCCTACAAAAGTAGTATTTCGCGTGAGTATTTCGTACGAAATCACTATTTCGCACCAAATTGTTCTCATTTCGTGTGAAACTCAGTTGATTTCGCACGAAAACATCATTCTTTTGGTCATTTCGCACGAAAACACTCATTTCGCGTGAAAGTTCTGATTTCGTGTGAATTCATTTCGTTTGAAGTTGTCTTGCAGGTCTTTTTGTTTGAACAGGTCATTTCGCACCAGTTGGTATTTTGCTTGAAGAAGTCATATCGTGTGAAATTTGTTTTCGTTTGAAAGTGTCTGATTTGGAAAAACTTGTTATCGAATCATGGAAGAGGAATTTTATAACGCATTTGCTACAGCCCCGACTACTCCGGCTACCATTGCTCAAAGCATGAACATGGAAAATGAGATTGGAACTTTGCAAAAACCCCCGAAGCTAATGGGAATTGAGGAGTATTATGGTTGGAAACACAGATTTGAAAATTGGGTTCAAGTAAACCATTTGAAGTCGTGGGAATGTATTGAGAAAAAGTATGTTAAACCTCGTACAGATTTGCAAGTTATCAAAAATATTTTTGAGATGACAGACAAAGAAAGAGATATGTACAAAGCAGAAAAGATGGTGATTAGTCTACTTTAGCAGGCTATAAAAGAAGATATCTTTATATTACTTCAACATGATGGTACTTCACGATCGATCTGGGATGCACTTAAAATTAAGTTTGAGGGTAGTGAGAAGATGATTAGGAGTAAGAAAGCATTGCGTAAGAAAGAATTTGACTTGTTTTCGAGCTTGCCAGGTGAATCTTCAAAGAAGCTGATTGAAAGATATTGCCATTTAGTGCGATCAATGTCGTTGTTGGATATTAACAAAGATCAAGAAGAATGGGTCGATAAGTTAGCTGATGTTTTACCTCAGAAAGAATGGGGTACATATTTGATGATCTTGAAAAATACTGGAGAGTATGACAATTTGAGAATTTCTCAGTTCATTGAAAAGATTGAAGGACAAGATCGGGAGCAACAAAAGATTGCTAGAATGAACAGTCCAGGTGGCCAACAAGATATCAAGATGTAATACAAAGGAAGTGTTCAAGAGGTTGAAGCAAGTCCAAAAGTTCAAACTGCATTCAGTGTAGAAAATTCCTCTGGATCAGCAAATCAAAGTCCAAACAGTAGTAGTGGATTTTCTTCATATCCGAGTGTTAATCCAAAAAGTTCAACCTCAAGTCATCAGTTTCAAAGCTCGAATAGTAGTAATGGTCATGTTTTAAACTGCAACATTGCGTTGCATCTTCAGAATGGTCAAAATTTCTCTGAAGAGGTCGCCAAAAGTCACATGTCATTGCTTGCTACAGTGTTAGAATCATATGAGGGATTGGTTGCAGGAAGGATCGGAAATCCTATGCTGACAAAAGAGGATTACGATCAGATCGATGCAGAAGAAATGGAGCTTATGGATATTAAATGGTGTTTAGCGAGTGTTTTGAGGAGAGCTGAAAAGTTCAAGATAATTACAGGAAGAGATGATGTCAGAGATGCTAATGTTTCTACTTTAGGTTTTGATAAATCTAAAGTTACTTGTTTTCGATGCAGGGAGAAAGGACATTTCAACAAAAAGAACCACAAACTACACATGCTAAAATGATCGAAGAAGCAAATAAGAAAGCTTATTTTGGTATAATTGATCAAGATGATGAAAAAGTGGCAGAAGGCTTTAGTTGGGACAAATACGTTCCACCTGATACAAAGCTTGGAGCATTCATTGCACAAATAGTTCAAGAACCTGATTTAATGAAAGATTGGATGAGTATGTTTGATAACAGTGAGAAAATTCAATATGGAGAGTCAGTTTCTTCTAATGATAGTTCAGAAAGAACAATAGTTTTTGATCAATCATCATCTGATAGTGATGATGAAGAAGAAAAAAAAAAATAAACATTGGAAAAATTTCATTATCTCCTGAAAGTTTTCAATTTTATTTTGCAGATCGATTAGAGAAGCTGAAAGAGAGACGAGCATCAAAGGAACAGAAAAGGATGAAATATGAGAGTGTTGCTCAAAATGAAAAGTATGAACAAAGTGAAGAAGTTAAAGTCGCTGAGAAGATGGTTGAAGCAGAGAAAGTAGTTGTAGTTGAGAAAGTGGTTGAAGTTGAGAAGGTTATTGAAGTAGAAAAAATTGTTGAGGTCATCAAACCGTGTCTTAAATGCTTGGAATCTTGCAAGCAGTGTGAAGAGAAAGATGAAAAGTTGAGTGAGTTTGACAAGATGAAGGAAAAGTTAATGTTTGATCTTAATTACGTGAAAGAATCATATGATGTGTTGAACAAAACAGTAACTGGTTTATAAAAGACAAATTCTGAAAGAGAAGATGCATTGACAATGATGAATCTGTGATGATGTCAAAGCAGAAAGCTATATATTTTTACATTGAATAAAGTGCAAAATGGAAGCAAGAGTTGGAAACGGAAAAGATAGAGAATGGAAGAATAAGACGGTTGTTGCAGAGTTATTCTAGTTCTGATTATTTGATTGATAGAATTTATCCAACTGTTGCAGGTCTTGAAGCATTTCAAGATGAGAAGACGAAAGAGAAGGATACTGGTAAGAAACAGAGTGTCAGTGATAACAAGTGTCCGCCTCCGATTTGGGAAGGTTATTTTCCTAGAAAACCAAATAAGGAGCAGGTCAAAAAGGCAGTCAATATAAAATTGAAGTCTGAAACAACTGATGAGTTACCAGAAAACATTGACGTCACATTCACATCGTCTGACACTGATCATGAATATGAGTTAATAAAAAAGGTGGTCGATCAGGTGTTGGATAAAGATGAGGAGTTGGAGTCAAAGTCTGAGTTTGAAAGTTTGGGATTATCATCAGTTGAAAGTTCAAAGTCGTCGGTTAAAAGGGTTTACAATAAAGAATTTCTGTTATCAAAATCTAATTTGAATGACGAACCAATCAAAGTGGCGTATACTTTGAATGATTCACACAAATTATATTCTGATGAGGAATTTCCAATAAGAAGTGTTCAGATTGAAAAGATTAAAATGGTTTTCAAATTAACAGAAATTAATATTTCTAAAATAAAAGATGTAAATCTTAATGCAAAACCTAAAAAGACACTTTAAGAGTTCAACAAAGACTAAACAAGAAAAAGGGTTCTGGTTCTGGTTTTCAAAAGAAACCAAACCATAACAGTAATTTCAAAAAGAAAGGTCTTGGTTTTATTCCTCCAGAAAATTATAAAAATGAGAAAACTAATAGGTCAAAAACTAAATTTGTTTCAGGGACAAGTTCTGAGGAAGAAGAAAGAAGCTCATTCTCGAAGCAATCGAACAGAGAATTTCTGGCTAGGAAGCAAGAAGGAATGAAGAATGGAGCTTATCAAAGAAAAGAAACAAGAACTTGTTATAGATGTCAAGAAGTTGGTCACATTGCCTGGAACTGTTCAAAGGCAACCAACACAAAACAGGAAGTTGTTTCTAAACCGAAAGAAAAAGTTGTTGATAAAACCAAATCACCAACTGAAAAGTTCATAACTTTCAAAAACTCAACATATGAAGTTGGTGAATGTTCAAAAAGGTTTTACAAAAGAAGGGGAAATCTTGACAACTAAACATGGGTTGTTAAGAAATTAGATGTAAAATCTGGCAATGAATCTGATTCCACAAAATCAGAGGAGCCACAATTTGTTTCAAAAGAAGAAAACTCAGTTCCTCCAATGGATGATGTGAACTTTTCACCATTGAGGACTGAAAATTTTAAACAAAAGGTTGGAAAGGTTGAAATCTCGAATCAATTCTATTCTGAGAAGAAAGAATTTGATATCAAGAAAGCGTTCAATGGGAAAGTAAAACACATTTTTGGGAAAATGGTAAATGGGAAGGCCAAAGGGGTGAAAGATCTTTATGAAGAGAAAAGAGTTGTTGGAAACCCGGTTGAAACTGAGAAGGTCGCACCCAAAG
Organism: Helianthus annuus; assembly: GCF_002127325.2. Lineage (NCBI taxonomy): Eukaryota > Viridiplantae > Streptophyta > Magnoliopsida > Asterales > Asteraceae > Helianthus > Helianthus annuus. The sequence goes on from NC_035438.2 coordinate 79,368,951, forward strand.
CTGGTCAGGCTTGGGTGTCTGTATTCTTTACATGAAAATCCTGACTTGCCGGAACTCCCAGGTTGGTAATTGGTGAGTAGGAATCGGCATCTTTCTTGAGAAATTCACAGGTTGGTAACTGTGATATTTCGATCTTCAAGTGATTAATCAGGGACATTAAGTTGTACTTGATTTCCTACAAGTGGTATTGGTTGGTAGATCCTAAATTTGTTAAATTTTTCATAACAAATGGTTGTTTAAACAAAATGATGAAGTAATCCCCATTTTTACAAGTGGTAAAATCAATAAATCTTATTTTCCGGAAAAACCATTTTGATTAAAACAAACTTAAGTGTTTTGAAATCATAATGGGAAAATAGTTTGTTGTAAGGGGGAGTTCTGATTGTTTATACCGAGTGAATGGCAAATTGAAGCAATTCACAACAGTTGTCATTTTACTTGTACAGTTTAACACTACAAGAAAAGTGACCATTAGAGACTAAATTATTTGGGACTGGTATATTAGTCTCTAATACGCAATATCTAAGACTGATTTATCAGTCACTAATAATATTAGGGACTGATTTCTATGAGACATATATTAGTTACTGAAAATCAGTCTCTAATATCTTGACACCTTATTTAAGACTAAATTTCAGTTGCAAATATGGTTGCGCCTATAGCTTTCTAAATGGACACTTATTGGCTACAAAATTTCAGTCTCAAATATGTTCACTCTACAATGAAAAATAGCGCGTATGTGTTGTAGACTAATCTTTAGTCTTTAATATAGATAGAACATATTAGGGACTCACCATTTCAGAATAAAGGATAAAGTATGAGAGACTAATATATCAGTCTCTAATACATAATATTTAGGACTGATTTCTTAGTTACTTACTGACAATATTAGGAACTGATTTTTATGGGACTTATGTTCAGTTACTGGTAATTTACCGTCGTGTCTACGGGCGGGTGAGTTACTGGGTTTTCCCCGAAATTAATAGTGGATGACTCGGGTTACTCTCGGAGTACCCCATTTGTCTAGTGTGTGCTCCGAGAGTGCTCGGGATTGATCTGTTGGCCATTAAAAAATAAGACATTACCAGGACAATGCCCCCAAGCCCTCCTTTTCTCCTTTCATTGAATTATCAAAGCCAATTAAAAAATTAAACCTCATTAACTTTTGAATTAATTAATTATTTATTAAATATACACATTTTTTTAATAAAGTTGTTAGCTAAATTACTACACGTTTTTAAAGGTTTTATTAGTTAAAACCCCATTGTCTAATTAACAGTGATGTGATATAATTTTTTTTTAACTTTTCAGTGAAATCACTACATGTATGTAATGTAGAATTTTAATTTAAAATATTACATTTTAATATATAACGTTTTATAAACCTTGAAATTAAAATTTAAAAGAGAGTTAAAATTTCCCAAACCTATTCCCGCATCAAATTTCCCAAACCTATTGCCGCATCAAATTTCCCCACCCAATCTCCCTCCCCAAGTTTAAAATTTTCCGTTTTCAGAATAGGTCATGTTCCCGCTTCCCCCAAACTAGTTCTCGAGTTGAGGTGTTTTGGTTCTCAGATCTAAGGTGTCTTCAATATATAGGTTCTTGGCGTTCCAACAACCCCTTGACTTGTAGTAGGTTTGCCTCTCTTTCTCTTCTGCTTAGATGAGTTTACCCTCTTTGTCCCTTCACCACCAAAACCTACGGCTCATCACCACCAACCAGCGGCTAATCAACAACCCCTCGATTTCTCTGTTCAGGTTCTATCAATTAAAATCTTTTTTTTTCTTGTATAAGTTTCATCATAAGCCACATTTGGGATTAATATTAATTGCAATCTTTGCAATTTTTTTTTTTACCAATAGCCCTTATTTCAAGATATTTTAATCTGATAGATGATCACCAAGTTTGGCAGGGGTGGCTCTCTGAATTAATTATTTGATATGTATAATTGAGTTATGTGAATTCGTTATTATAAACTATTTAACCATTCTTTTTTTCTTTTTGTGAAACTTGAAAGTGTGAGACATGAAAGATAAGGGATAAGTACATAGACTAGGCCGATAACCATTTTCTATATCAAGTTTTAGGTTCTGATTCATGCTTTTTTTTGTTATTGTTTTTATTAAGTATATACATACTGTTGAATGTAAAGATTTTAGGATCAGTTATATGTAAATTTATTAGATTTTGATTTCGGTCATGTTATTTAAAGGTGCAGGTTTGAAGATGCACGCCAAGTGCTTGATGAAACGCTACAACCAAACTCACTTTTGTTTCACATTATTTTTTTACAAGATAAGTGTATATTTATCTTAGTTTTAATTGTGTTGATGTATAGGAATTGTGTGTCTTTTGATCTGATAGCTTGTTAATATTTAGTTTTCTATTTAGCATAATTATTGTCCATGGAACTGGTAGGATATTGAAAAATCTTGAATGTTCATGAATTGTCCGTCGATAATCTTTTTTTACCTTTTAAAGTAATTATATTCTCTCTTTTGTTCTTTCTTTTTTTATTATTTTAAATACACTTTTATGTTGTACATGACTAACATGTTTTCTTTAATGAATCTGAGTTTTGTTATTATCTAGTGTCTAAAAGATGAGAGGTTTTTATGCTGGCTATTGGGGTATCGATTACGTCATTATTGGTGAGCTTTTATGTCTTAAAATTATATGTAGTCTTTATAGTAGATTTCAAGATAACCAGGAGTTTAAATGCACGTCTATACCTTCAGTTCATGATAAGCAGGATTTTATATGAACATTTGTACTATCAGACTTGAGAACCGATTAGCTGGTAGAGAAGACATGTTTGGGTGTTTATCTTAACTTCTATTCTGTGGTGATGTTTTGATATTGAATAGATTTGGCTAACTTTTAATTTTGTTCATGTCTACAGATTGCTAAGAAATCTACTATTTTAAACGTTGCAAGACTTGTTGCTATACAATATGTAAGCATTCAATAGAAGATAATACGATGAAGGTGAAGTTTCAACATGAATAAAGTCCAATAATGCTAATAAAGTTAAACTAAGACCCATCACAAAACATGAAGCATAGAAGCCTGTAGAGTCCTACACATTGACGGATAAGTCAATAGATATACAATAGTTGATGTATTATACTCAATACTATTTTTTCTATTATTTTTATATACTTAGTTTTAAGAGAATACTTGATGTATTTATATTGTATATTAACCTAATATTTGTTTGTTCATAGTTTATTGTTTCATGTTTATATGGTTTCGATGAATATATTTAAGTTTGCTTTTAGAGACTGATTTGCAAACTACAAATAAATAAAGATATTGGAAACTGAAAATTTTTGTTATATGAGGTTGGTTTTTAGTCTCTAATAAACATATGTTTGAAACTAAAATGGTATTTTATTTGAGATTATCTTTCAGTCTATAAAAGAAACACATTAAGGAATGAAATGGTGTAGTATTAATACTAATTTCTAGTCTTTAAAACACCTTATTAGAGACTAAAGTGCCATAGAATCGTGAACCTAATGAAATGTATTGGAGACACAATATACCCGGTTTAAAGGACTAATTATCACTCCCTAAAGAAATGCATTAGGGACTAAAATATCATAGTATTTGAGACTAATTTGTAGTCACTGAAGATATGGATCGGGACTGAATTAACGAGGTACCAGGGGTAAATTGAGGACTGAATTTTTATGTATTAGAGACTGACTGTTAGTCCCTATTGGTGTCATACAATCGGGACTGATTTTTAGTTGCTAAAACCACTATCTAGTACTAGGTATCTAGGACTGGCAGAGGACTGGTAAATCAGTCCTTGATAACCATTAGGGACTGATTTTAATGTATCAGATACTGCTTTTTCAGTCCTGAATACTCAATTTTTTGTAGTGTAATTTCAATTTTCTTTTAATGGTTTTGAATTTTAGGGGGAGTAAGAAATTTCAGAAAATCCAAAAACATTAGAAAATTTGAAAAATCCAAAAACATGATAAAATGAAAAAGAGTTTTGTTGAGAAAAAGAGGAAATGATAGTACATCAGTGGACTATCACAGCATGCTAAAGAATGTAAAGTCAAAAATGTGATAAACGATCTCACTGCGGATATGTCAGTAGGTTTTTACACATTTAATAGATTGTTTTCGAGATATAAACATAAATTCAAATACTTACTTATCTCGTGGGGAACATCTCTCGGATATATGGGAAACCCCCGAAATCTTGTTTGAAAGATTTTCTATTTCTGACATACTAGGTCTTAATCTTAAAGCCAGGATTTCTGATTTTGCGGGAGCAATAGCCTAGTCCTTGTATAATACCTTGCATAGCTTTAATCTTAAAGCCAACCCTCTGTACAAAAAATGATGAAACATTGCAAAATGCTAATCATGTGTTGTTGAAGAAAAGATCCCCAAACGGGACACACCTGAAAGACGAGCCGTCATCTCTTTGTACGAAAGGAAGTTGTAGCCTGAGCTCTCACGGTCTCGCATTTACCCGTTTACAGATATCATTAGTGTACATTCACCTGTAAGACTGAATATAGAAGTCTGGATACGGGAGTATATTCTGAGGTTGGACACGCGAATAAGTTTAAGTCATTAAAACACTAAGCTCGTATCTCGGAACAGTTGAACTTTGTGTGAAAATTTAAGTGGATCAGTATACTGACAATCTAAGTGAATCGTTTAGAACTTAAAATGTTTAAAGCTTAATGGTGTTAGTGATTTGTCTCATAAACTGATATGATCCTCTTACAAAAACTCACAAAAATATTTTCTGTAAAATATTGTCTTTACAGCATTTCATTAAAAATAAAATTCCAAAAAGATTTTCAGTATGTTTTAGCATAAAATTTTGAAAAATTCAAAAAGTTTTTCGACAACTGATGATGAAAAGCTGATTTTCAAAATTCCGAGTGCTAAACATGATGAACAATTCGTAAGGGGGAGTCTGTGTATAATGAGAAAAGATTTTGAATGTTTTGCCTACAAGTGGTCATCAGAAGCTTTTAAATGTTAAATCATTCTATTTCTGCAAATGGTGTATAAATTTGTCAAATTTTAAATTTGTGAAATTTATTGTGAGGTAGAGATTGTGCAGGTTAGCCAGGTTTTGATAGCTGAGGAGAAAGTGAGGTCATGATCCTGATTCTATAAGAGTCAAGTTCTGATTCTGGAACTGAAGTTCATGTTAGTTGCTAATGCAGATGAACTTAAAGAATCAAGAGGTCTGATCAAGAAAATTAGAGTGAGATAAGATCCAGGTCGAGATCCTGGAAATGAAAAGAAGAGAAAGATTGAGGATGCTTAATATTGTTAGATACTTCGGGAGAGATCGCGATGACTGATAAAGACCGAAGATTGAAGACTCGACACCGAAGACTTCGTCAACATCCGAGGGGGAGTCTGTTGGTGCATACGTCTGTCGACTTCGTCTTGTATCGAGTCTTGTATTAGATTGTATAGATCAGGGCACGTAGTACGAGAAAAATGTCAAAATATGTGTTTTTGGGCATTTTGCACGAAATGACATAAAAGTCATTTTGCACGAAATCAACTGGTGATTTCGCACGAAGTAGCTATTTCGTGTGAAGTTGAATTCGTGTGAGCATGTTCGTGCGAAATAGGCTTGCCTATAAATACCCATCGTGCCATTTCATTTGTAACTTTCCGGTTTTAGTGCCGAACTGCTGCCGAAGTGTCTACTCGCTGTAAATCTTTGTCAAATCAATCAAAAGACAGTTTAAAGTGAATTGCAAGATGTTTCGAACTCGATACGTTAGTTTCCGTCTCTCATATTGAGAAGAACACCTCTGAACGACTCATTTTGGTCGTGAAAACGATCCTACAAAAGACAATTAGAAGCTTCTATTCCCAACACGGGGGCATGCCCAGCTCAACACGGGCCGTGGTCAGCGCTGAGAATCGCAGAATCCAGCAAATCTTGATAGTATAGATACACTTCTGCACACGGGGCCGTGCCCAGCGAACACGGGGGCGTGTGGAGCTGATGCAGACAATTGCAATTAATGAAGAAAGAGAAAAAGGATGGACATGGGGCCGTGCCCAATGGACAGGGGGCAGTGTCCGGGCTTATGTGCAGGCTATAAATAGGGTGCTTGGCTCACTTCAAAGGCATCCCTTGGCAAACCACCTCTCTCTCACTTCACCCACACTCCCCCACCACTACAACACCCACATCCACCACCATCATCCATCATCCACCTTAGAGTGTGTGTAGTAGTCTCGGGATCCAAGATTGATAGTAAGAGTTCTTGACAATCAAAGGCCATGTTTGCCTAAGTCTCTTACATCACTTGGTGAAGATAAGCATTTACTATAATACTTTTGATTTTTAATCTTTTCGCACTTTTGATTTGGTTTTGTATTAATGCCTTTAATAACTAGTTTCTTATGTTGAAGGTGAAACTTCTTGATCATTTGTCCGTGGTGTCTTGGCGTTATTTTACTGTCTATATAAAATAAAAGATTTACACCATTCATATCTCTACGGTCTATATAGAGATATGTTGGCTACCTGGTCGGGGGTTAAGGGAATGGTTTTGTAAGGTTCTTGCCTTGTTCAGTGTATTGATCATGCAAAGACCTGAGTCAAGCTTACTAGGACCAACAAAATTAATATTGTCTAGTACCATTAATGCGCTGTCGATTTTGATAGAACGACATTACTTGTACTATTAGAATTGTTACCGACATTATTTTGGACATATCATGAATTTTTTTTTTGGTTTTAAATACCATAATAAATTAAACCAATACTGACCAAAAATTTTCCGCAATGTGCGAATGAACTTTATTAGTTTTAATTTTTTTTTAGTAATTTAGTTCTAAGCATCATAACTAAATCAATATATTACAAACTTTTAAATATCAACAAACATGTTCATGAACCATATCTTTACGTATTTAATTATTTACTATAATGTTGTTTCTCCGTGTTTTCTTTAAAAAAATAAAACTGCCAAAAAAAAAAAAAATACTTCTCTAGCAAGAAAACATGCACTTGAAAATTATATTCTTAAGGAAAATAATTAAAGCACCATACACATGGCATTATTATAGTATAAAAAACATGCAAAAATTTGTATGCAAGATGAGGCCTATAAATATCTTAGAGTTTTCTACATCTTGATTAACTAGAGCAAAGTAAAATATTTGAGGTTACATTAGTTACCTCATTCCACAATGTTGCCTAGAAAGAGCAAAGGTCTCCAAAAGATCCAAATGGCAAGGGTGGAGAAAGCAAACGACTTACTGGTTACCTTCTCTAAACGCCGTTGTGGCTTGTTTACAAATGCAAGTGAGCTTAGCATCTTGTGCGGGGTTGAAATTGCTATAATTGTCTTCTCTCAAGGCATAAAGGTATTCTCCTTTGGCCATCCATCGGTAGAGAATTTATTCAACTTTATTCTCTTCCAATAGCTGGAATTTAAACGCTTTTAATGTGATTTTTCTATATAATCTTACAATTAACTTGTTTCGTATAAGAACCGACATAAGGGCCAACTAAAAGCCACTCACAAGCTTCAACGGTTACATTTTGGTATAATTCTTACCATGCCTAGAAGCAAAGTGAAGCTTGCTTTCATAAAGGACAACAAGGAAAGGAAAAACTCATTCATGAAAAGAAAGGAATGGTTAAAGAACAAGTTGAAGGAGGTATCAATCTTATGCAGTATCGAGGCATGTGTGATCATGTATAGCTCATACGAACCGGAGCTAGAGGTATGTCCTGAAGACAACACTGCCTTTCAAAATGTGTTGAATGCGTTTCTAACGAAGTCACCCATGGAGAGGAGAAAGTTTTTATTGAATCAAGATAGCTACATCAAGGAAAGGAACAACAAGATTAAGTAGAAGATCAAGAAGCAGATTGTGGCAAACTGCGATATGGCAATGGCCAACATGCATATGTAACTGGATGGTAACCTGCCTAAATAGACTAGTAATGATGTGGAGCGTGGTTTGGAGTTAGGTTATGAAATTTATACGGTAGATAGTCGTATGTGTTGTTGGTGCACTTATGTCTGTACTTTGTCTGTATTTCGTCATGATACAAAACGATGTCTTTTGTTAGTCTGGGTTACGTCTTAGGTTTGTTATTATGTGTGTTTGGATGTAAGTTTGACCAAGTCAACCATCCTCCTGGTTTGACTTGGCCAAACAGTTAACACATAGTTTGTAAGTTTGTTGTGTCGAAGGATGTCATCGAAGGATTGTTTGTATCCTTCGATGACCTCGAAAGATAACCTTCGATGGATACAGATGGACCTCGAAGGATATATCATCCTTCGAGGTATATGTGGATCCTTCGGTGGGTTTCTGGTCGATAGATGATCTTTCGACCAGACATTATGATCCTTCGACCAGTGTATCTGTTATGGGTATATATACCCATGTAGTGTGTTCACTTCAATTGAGATAGACACGAGAGACAGAAAGATAGACTTGGAGAGACACTTCTGTCAAGAAAACACACACACTTTGAGAGTTTGCAAAATAGATTTGTAAACATTGAGCTTGTAACCGAACCCTTCATACGTATTAATACAAGTGGTGTTAATCGGTGAATATTGTGTGTCTTGTGTTTGCGCTTGTTTCATCTCGGTTTGCACTCTAGCTTGGATTCCGCACTTGCTAGTGTGTTTCACATAACAAGGTTAAGGTTTGACCTCATCCTCCGAGGGACCTACAAGTGGTATCAGAGCATTGGCTCTTTTCCTTGTTAAAACCGAGTTTTTACAAGACTTTGGAGTGTTTGAATACATGGTTTAGCACCCGTTTTTAGTGTTTTCTCGCATTTCTAGACGTAAAAACGTGTTCTAAACTAACCGGGTGTGTTCAAGGATGGGTTGGGTAACTTAAAACTTGTTTTTAAGAAATTTGGTGATTTCCGGCCAAACTCCGGCTTGCTCCGGTGACCGGATTTTCTGGATAAAACTTTCCTTTTAAGGAATATTTTATTTGTCAAATCTGAGTTGGTAGAAAGTAGGGTCTGACCATATCTTTCTGCCGAAAGTTGACTACCAACCCATCACCTTTTTCACCAACCTGTCATCTTTCTGTCAACTGTGTCAGAAGAGATCGAAGGATATCCTTCGAAGTCGAAAGTTCATCTTTCGATCAAAGGAAGTTCGATAGATAAGCATCTTTCGAACATCCTTCGAAGTTTGTGACATATCCTTCGATCCTAGGAATCTGTTCGAAGGATATATTCGAAAGATAAGGATCCTTCGATTGGAGAATCTTTCGAAATCATTGTTCGAAATTCAACAGTGATCTTTCGAACACTGTTGATCCTTCGAACAAGTACTATCTTTCGACCATTATCTGTTTAAGTTTAACAGTTTGTGTTTTTCAGGTCTTTCGATCAAGGATCTTTCGGCTGTTTGTTATCATTCAAGTTTTTAACATAGTTTGTGAAAATTAATTTTTCAAATTTAAATTAATTTTCACTTAATATATTAATTTTTATAAAATGGGAACAAACGGTCAGTGGGATCCATCCGCGTGGACTACAACAACTTTGACTCCACAATCATCAGCTACACAATCTGCGTCAGATTTCGACAAAACTGCATGGATCCGAGCTATTGCCCCACCTCAAGCTGCAATGATAACTGCAAATCAATGGGCATTGGTCACAAATCAAAGCAGCAGCATTCAAGCAATGATGCAGAACGACATTGAAACTGGTACAAGCACAAAACCGCCAAAGCTAAATCACATCAATGATTGGGGATGGTGGAAAGAAAGGCTGAGAACTTATGTTCAGGGGCAAGGTCAAGATCTATGGATGTGTTTCTTCACTCCATTTGAAAATGAGTTGGAAGTTGCAGGATCTAATCCAGAAACTTACAGCACTATGTCTAATGATGATAAGAAGAAATATGAGTTAGAAAAGAAAGCATTCATGATTCTCACACAAGCTCTTCACAGAGACATTTACCACCAGTTTGTTTACTGCACGACCACTAAAAGCTTGTGGGATATGCTCACGTTAAGATGTGAAGGAAATGCTCAATCTAGAAAGATCAAGCAAGAATTACTGAAGAAAGAGTTTGAAGGATTCACGTGTATGGAGAATGAGACCTTGGCAGAGTTATCTACAAGGTTCCATCACTTGTTGAGCGAGATGTTTGCCTTTAAAGTCACTGCCACTCCACGAGAAATGGTGCAGAGATTCGCTGATAGCTTACCAGCAAAGTGGAGCAGTTTTCTTGAAATTCTCAAAGAAAATGGTGTTCTAGACACAATCACCGTTTATGAGTTAATTCAAAAATTGGAGAACAAGGATGTGGAAGAAAAGCTTAAGGCAAAAAGAACACTAACTCCTCAAAATCCAGAGATGTACTTTGGGATTGCAGGAGGTATCAGTGGAGAAAAACCAGCCTCTCAACACGCGAAGCTTCAAACAGCTTTCATCTCAAACACCAGACCATCCACAACAAATCAGTTTGATCCTTCAGCATACACGAAGATGTATTCAAGACCAGATTCTTCTTCTCAACAACAGTATGTGCAACCGCAACAGCAAGGGTTTTATGGAAGCTCTTCAAACTTTCAAGCCACTTCCAATCCAAACACAATCAGATTAGACACTTCCAACTTTTCCAAAGTCACTGTCGAAATAGCCAAGGAGCATATGGAGATGTTGAATACCTTGGTTAGTGCTTATTGTGGATTAGTTGCAGGTCGGATTGGGAATATCAATCTAACCAATGAAGATTATCAGCAAGTGGATAAAGAAGAGTTCGAAATGATGGATATCAAATGGGCTCTTGCTAGTGCAATACGAAGAGCAAAGGAGTTTATGGAAAGGACGGGGAGAACCAACTTGGAAAGCAACAACAACACCAAGTATGGTTTTGATAAGAATGCTGTCACTTGCTTCAATTGTGGTGAAAAGGGTCACTTCAAGCGGGAGTGTCAGAAGCCACCTAAGCAAGGAAATCAGAATCCCTTCAGGAATCAAGGACAGCCACAACAGCAACAGAACAACAATACTGTCAGATCAATAGTTCCTGTTGGAGGAAATGCATCTGGATCCACAAACACTAATCCCCACAGAGGATTGGTTGTTCAAGCTGATGAGATCTGCAACTGGAACCTTCAGCTCGGAGAAGGAGGAAATGGTGGAACAACATGCTATGCTAAAGTGATTGAGAAGGTAGTAGAACCCGTGTCTGCTGGTGAATCTTCAGAAGATGAAGATAGTTCGGGTTATAGTGGGAGCATGAATGGGGAATCACTTGATGCTGGTAATTTACCAAGTGATGCTTTAGATTTGGAAGTTGATGAGCTTTTGGCTGAAGCTGAAGCATTATGCAAGAGGAGATCTATTCTCTGCCAGAAATCTGCTGGAACTTCCGAGAAGCTTGCTAAGTTTTTCTCTGAAGATGGATCTTTTTCTTTTCATACAGCCTTTATGGCTCACGTAGAAGGTCAAACTTCTCAGGTATGTGATACTAATTCTGACTCTATTTCTGTTCCTGTTGAATGTGCAAAGTGTTTAAAATATGCAGAAAAGGAAAGTCAGTTTGAAATCACACAGAAACACAATCAAGAATTGATTGTAGATCTTTCTAAAGCAACTGAAGCTAACTTGTTTTTAACCAGAAATGAAAAGGAATTTAAAGAAACAATTGCGTCATTAAGACATGATGTTTCAGAATTACAAAAGGCTGTTTTGCGAAAACAACATGCTAACAATAATCTTATTGACACAATTGAAAAGCAAATGGTAGAGTTAGCAACAGCTCGATGTGAATGTGAGACAATCAAGCAGAAATTGGAAAGCTATTCCAATTCCCGCTACGTATTGGATCACATCATTGATGTTCAAAAGAAAAAGGGGGATACAAAATGTATTGGATTCAACTCATGTCCTCCACCAATGAATCACAATTACTCCAAATTGCCTGATGACGAGGATATGCCCCGTTTTGAACCTACTGTGCCACTCGGTCTAGATGACTTTGCAGCAGGCCTCGGGTTCACAACTGGTACATCATCCTCAGGTCAATCAGAATCTGAGAACGTGACAGATACATCGTGTGTTAAGGAACAGAGTCCTACCATTATTGAGGATGCTGATTCTTCGGACGATGAATCTGAAGAAATTGTGAAACAACAGTCTAACTCGGTTACAACAGATATTCCTATCGAGAATCACATTCTGTATGATCCACCAGTGAAACCGAGTAAGACTGAAATGTCAAAAGAAATGGAATCCCTTGTAGTTAGCTCTGAAGGGAATAACTTGTTGTATACACTCAAAGGAGATAGCAAAATCTACTCTAACAAAGATTTTCCAATTAAAAATGTAAATCAAGATTTAATTGAGCAAATTTTTGAAGGATGCACTGATAAGTTTTTGGGGAACAAAAGTGGAAAAGTTACCGTCACTCAATGTGATCCAATTCCGTGTGAACAAATTAGAAAACAATACGGAAACCAAAAACTACCTATTGAGCGAAAACAACAAGTCAACTCCGGAAAGGGTAAGGTATAGGGAAAGAAGGCTCCGAACAAGAATGTTCAAGCACCTAAAGTTCAGCAGCCTAAGACTGAACAACCAAAGGTTCAACAACCTAAAGTTGAACAGTCTAAGGCTACTCAACCTAAGGCTGCACAACCTAAAATTCAACAATCTAGGGTTGAGCAACCGAAGGTTCAACAACGAAAGGTGCAAAACAAAAGAGCTCCTGTTAAGAAACAAGAACCAAAAATGAACTTTGTTGGATCCACTGGTTCAGACAAACTGGAAACATTTCAGGATAAATCTAACGTTGATTTTGTAAAACAAGTTAGAATTTTAAAACGAAATGATCAAAATAATTACACCCAACACACCAACGGATGTGATTTAGGTCCTAGTACGTCTAGATCACAAAGTTCATTGTCTGGTCATCAACATGTTTCTCCGAGGTTTGTAGAGCGGAGAACATGTTTTGAATGTGGCACAGTTGGGCATATTGTAAGATATTGCCCATACCTACAAAAGCTGAAGTCAAAAACGAGTGCTCCCCAAGAAATCAATTACCAAAAACGACCAGTTTCCCCGAAACAGGACCCACGTGTCTTGAAAGAAAGGGAAAAGAAGTTAAAACAAAAGAATCAAACGGTAATTGAAAAGGCCTTAAAATCAGAGGTCAAAGAAGAAAAACCTGCACAAGCAAAACCTGAAACTGTAAAACCAGTAAATGCTAAAACAATAAATTCAAATACTGGTAAACGACAAACAGCTTGGAAGCAAAAGCAGGTAATTCAATCAGGGGGAGCACCACAAGTTCTTTTTCCTAATCATCAAGTGATTGAGATCATCTTCCTTGATGATCAAGGACGACCCAAGTCCACAAAGGCTTGGGTCCCCCTCTCCAACTAATCTCTGAATGAGTGTGCAGGATGTTCCAGGAGGAACTATTGATAGACTTAGGATTGTTGATAGTGGAGCGTCCATGCACAAGATTGGCGACATAAAGCTTCGATATATTGTTACAAACTAGGAGAATGTTGTTGTAAAGGGAAAAAGAAAAGAAGACAAAGATGTCTGATGAAAGAATGTGGATGAATGAAGTTGCAAAATTCGACCAAATGAAGAACGTGCCAAAATTTGGTTGTTATGGTTTTTGATCGGGTCCTCAGGAAAGATTCCAATGAAATGTACGCACCTGCAGAACGTCTGAAGTTCAAAATCAACAAAATGGACGTGTAGTGTACATTTCTTCGCGGTGTGATTGAAGAAAATGTGTTTGTTGAACGAACTACACCGGATGTGCAAATGTCTTGGCGTGGATTGAACAACCACACACTACTTCTCAAGAGGAAGACAAAGACCTTCGCTGGTGCAATGTGGAAGACCAGCCGGAACCAATGGTTTTTGATCGCGTTGCTGTGAAGAGATTTTTCAGTAGCTACAAAATTGACTTTGAAGTCCACACCGGGTGGATATCCAGTTTGGGAGAGCACTCAGATTTCTTGCAATGCACGAAGCAGTTGCAGGATACGGTTTTTAAATTTCTAATCTCTCCTATACTTGTTGATTTTTAAGCTGCTTTATGAATTATTATCATCTCATACAGCTCTCTTTGACCTGACACGTTGAACTTTAATATCACCTCACACGTGATCGTTTCAATATGAAACTCATCAATGTTGTCATGGTCCACACCGATGACCAACGTGCCGACCTTTTTACCAAAGCATTTGACAAATCAAGATTTGATTTTTTTATTATTGGTAAACGGCATTAAGGTCAAGCAAGAGTAAAACCAACATCGGAAAATCATTTTTGTATATATCTTTGTGTTTTATATTTATCTTAGTTTGTTGATTTTAGGGGGAGTAAATCCAAAAATCTGAAAATCCAAAAACATCGAAAAATTTCAAAACACAAAAACAATAGAAAAACAAAAACGAGTTTCCTGGCGAGCAAAAGAGAAAATGATAGTACATCAGTGGTCTATCCAAAACCTCTTTAAACCTTAAATGAAAAACGATAAGCAGCTCTATATAAGATGTATCGGTAGGCTCACAATCATTTTAAAGTGTGCAGGGTGATATAAACTTAAATTGACTGAAGATCAGGTGGGAACCATTCATTGGCATATGGTCTTAGTACCGAAATTTTGTTTGATAGATTGCCGAGGTTCTGAGATATTCGGTCTTTATGCTGCTTATCATCTGGGTATCATGGTTGTATCTTTTTCCGAAAAATAACGGGGACGCAAGTCTAGATCTTCCATGATACTATACATACGTGTACATAATTCATACTGCATTCGACCTCAATAAGTGATAAACAATCACATGTCCAAACAAAATAAGTGATAAAATATCACATTTATCCGGGAGTCAAGTTCGTCTCTCTGCTGTACGGAAGTACTGACCTGTTCACGGACTTGCTCCTGTGCCCTCATGCATATGAAAATCAAGTTCCTCATCAATAAGTGATCTTATCACATAGGGCTTGTTTTCAAATCAAAATAAGTGAGAATCTCACATCATATACGGTCAAACAGATGATAATCGGTATACTCACCGGTAAGATGAACCCTCGTGCATACCTTGATACGGGAATGTGTCGTGATGTGGATGAACACCGGTCGGTAAGTATAAGTCATACCTTAACGTATCCCCTCGCCATGATTACATCTGATAAGTTGAGCTTAAGTGGACAACAATACCGATAATTGTTATAGGATGCTTATCTTAATGTTAACTAATTGAACAACAAGAGCGTTTGGCATGACCGTACACTGATATGATTCTCTTACCCTCAAAACTCGCAAAAAGAATGTCTGTATATATTTATTTACTGCTTTCAGTCTTTACATTTGAAAATTTCAAAAATACCAAAAAGATTTTAAGTATGTTTTAATATAAACTTTCTAAAAGCCAAAAAGATTTTATTTCTATTTTATTTTCGATCGTACGATGTTGGATCTCGAGTCTTCGTTACCTGAAACCTGAACGAAAACCAATTTGACTAAATCTTCATAAACGGTCGAAATTTGCAAGTCTTTGAAAGTTAAATCTAAAATTGACATATTTATTAAACTTTCAAACTGTCGGACGGTGTTTGATTGAAACATGGTCATACGTGTGTCATTTGTTTATGCTAACTATATTCCAAGCAGTTGTTCTCATTACGCGTTTAGATTTCTTGCATGTGCAGATTCTAAAGGCAAGGAGAACATGGTCGATGACAAGCTTCGGAATGAAGACAAGACATGAAGGCACTCAAAAGATGTAAATGATCGAGTTGCCGCTGACCATCATCAACACCACAAGGATCTCAAGCTGTAAAGATCAAGTCATTCACAAGCATAACTCAAGGGGGAGCTTATGTTAAGGGGGAGTTTGTCAACACACTTCCTACATGATACGGGTAGTTTGTTGATACACTTTCTGCTTTCAAGACGTGAAGACTTTGAAGATCCTCCGACATTGAAGACTTGAAAAGACGTCAGAGACTTGAAGACACGAAAATCGAGACAAAGCTACAGCCAAGGGGGAGTTTGTTGGTGCACTTATGTCTGTAGTTTGTCTGTATTTCGTCATGATACAAAACGATGTCTTTTGTTAGTCTGGGTTACGTCTTAGGTTTGTTATTATGTGTGTTTGGATGTAAGTTTGACCAAGTCAACCATCCTCCTGGTTTGACTTGGCCAAACAGTTAACACATAGTTTGTAAGTTTGTTGTGTCGAAGGATGTCATCGAAGGATTGTTTGTATCCTTCGATGACCTCGAAAGTTAACCTTCGATGGATACAGATGGACCTCGAAGGATATATCATCCTTCGAGGTATATGTGGATCCTTCGGTGGGTTTCTGGTCGATAGATGATCTTTCGACCAGACATTATGATCCTTCGACCAGTGTATCTGTTATGGGTATATATACCCATGTAGTGTGTTCACTTCAATTGAGATAGACACGAGAGACAGAAAGATAGACTTGGAGAGACACTTCTGTCAAGAAAACACACACACTTTGAGAGTTTGCAAAATAGATTTGTAAACATTGAGCTTGTAACCGAACCCTTCATACGTATTAATACAAGTGGTGTTAATCGGTGAATATTGTGTGTCTTATGTTTGCGCTTGTTTCATCTCGGTTTGCACTCTAGCTTGGATTCCGCACTTGCTAGTGTGTTTCACATAACAAGGTTAAGGTTTGACCTCATCCTCCGAGGGACCTACATGTGTCTGTACGAATCTCCAAGTGGAATCAGGTCAATCAATCGGGTAACCGAGGATTTTTAAATGATTTTTTCCGTGTGCTGTGGTCAGGAAATGATGAATCTAATCACTTCTTAGCAAATGGATTTTCATAATTTTTGTATAAAGAGTCAGGCCTTGTGAATTTTATACAAATCCTAACCAACGAAGATACGCGTCACATAAAATATTCATAATTTTTGAACCGAAAACAGCCCAGTTTTAGGAGTCAAAGAATTATGACAAGTTGATTTATATGTGTTTGCATTTTGCTTATATTATCATGGAATGCCTGAACTTGATTGATACTTATGTGAGAATTGTTGAACATGTTGAATGTTATGGTGATGTATGTGTATTTATTCGGTTAAATTTTTTGTGTCAACGTGTTGTGTGCTATGTGTTAGATGCATGTAGAATTTCAAGTATTGCATGAACACACCCTAACGAATTAAATGATAATCATTCTAGGACGTGGTTGACCATTCTCATTATTTCTCCATCTAAATCTAACCGAGCTTAAACTAAGGCGAGTTCACACATTTACTAAAGGCATGCGTTCTTGGGTTTGGGAACTACACTATCCCTGGATTTGGGACTACTCTATATTCGTGGGTTCCTATTGCCTATTAAATACCGTAGTTTATATTTCATATCTTTAGCAGACTAAATGAAACTCTATCTAAAAAGTCCCTACGCATTCTACCGATTTGTTGCAGGGTTTGGCAAACGGGGTACTAGTTAATAGCGCTATTAGGTTCGACAAACCTCACACCGTGCCGGGAATTGGGCGTGAACTTTTGACCTTGACTTTATATCAATGATGATAGACATTGATATGGGGCACACCAACATACCACAGTCAAGTATTCGGTACTACACAGTTTAGTGGCCTAATCGTGGGTTAGCTACCCATGACATGTTTTTAATAAACTAATATATTTGAAACTTACTTTACTTTAAAACTGAAACTGTGAACTCGTCAACCATTGTTGATACACTTGTGCATGCTTTGCAGGATGTTAGGTACAACATGTGAGCTTGCAGCATTCGGAGTGTCGTGGCTGGCATTAAACTATTGGTTTTAAATTTTATTGAACATTGTGGTTTTTAACTTTTGTCTGGATTTTACATTTAGCTTACGCTGTTGATTTAAACTATGTTTTGGCAATTTAAAACTTAATCACTAATCGTGTTGATTGTGATGATTTTTAATAAGTTAGTTTTTGTTCAGCATGATTAGTGGCTTGATCCTGGTTAGTCGCACGCCTCGCGGTAAAACCCCACATGTGGATTTGGAGGGTGTGACATTTTAAATATCTACAAACATGTTCATGAACCATATATGTAAGTATTTGATTATTTAAAGCACAATCAATATAAAAAAGTTGATATTTGAAATATTAAGAAAACCTTTATGGGAGAATATATTAAGTGGTATTCTTAATTTATCAAAAAAAAAAAAAAATAGAAAAAAGAATATGGAACAATTCATATGCAAAATGAGGCCTTTAAGTATCTTACAACCAACCAAATTAATATAGTCTAACATCATCAATGCCCTATCGATTTTGAAAGAACAACATTGATACCGATACCGGTACTATTAGAACTATTGCTGACATCATTTTGATCATATACGGGTGCTGATACCGTAATGAATCAAACCAATACTCCAATACTGATCTAAAACCTACGGTAATGTGTGAGTGAACTTTACTACTTTTAAATTCTTTACTGAGTTAGTTCTAAGCATGGTATCTAACACAATATATTACAAACTTTTAACTATCAACAAACATGTTCATGAACCACATACGTACATATTTAATTATTTAAAGAACGATTAATATTAAAGTAAATTGATATTTGAAATATCAAGAAAACCTTTATGGGAATATACTAAGTGGTATTCTTAATTTATCAAAAAACAGAATGGAACAATTTGTTTGCAAAATGACGCCTTTGAGTATCTTAGGACCAACCAAATCAAAATGGGGGTGCTGATACCATAATGAATCAAACCAATTCTGACATAAAACTTGCTGCAACGTGCAAGTGAAATTTACTAGTTTTAAATTCTTCATTGATTTAGTTCTAAGTGTTGTATCTAAAACAATTTTTCACAAACTTTTAAATATCAACAAACATGTTCATGAACCATATTTGTATGAATTTAATTATTTAAAGTATGATCAATATGAAAGTAAATTG
Source organism: Helianthus annuus (assembly GCF_002127325.2). Taxonomy (NCBI): domain Eukaryota; kingdom Viridiplantae; phylum Streptophyta; class Magnoliopsida; order Asterales; family Asteraceae; genus Helianthus; species Helianthus annuus. The sequence continues at coordinate 79,387,916 of NC_035438.2, forward strand.
ATATTTGAAATATCAAGAAAAGCTTTATGGGAATATATTAAGTGGTATTCTTAATTTATCAAAAAAATTGGAACATTTAGTTCGCAAAATAAAGTCTTCAGCTATCTTATTATCTTCCGACCAACCAAATGAATATTGTCGGGCACCATCAATGCGCTGTCCACTCCGACAGAATGACATCTGTATTGGTACCGGCACTAAAAGTACCGTTACTCACATCATTTTGGTCATATCATGTCTTTAATTTTTGGTTTTAAACTTCTGGTTGTCATACGGGTGATGATTCTGTAATGAATTAAACAAATACTTACCTAACACCTACCACAATGTTTGAGTGAGAAATTTACTAGTTTTAAACTCGTATCTTTAACAATATATTACAAACTTTTAAATGTCAGCAAACATGTTCATGAACCATATATATACGTATTTAATTACTTAAAGCACGATTAATATGAAAGTAAATTTATATTTGAAATATCAAGAAAACCTTTATGGGAATATATTAAGTGGTATTTTTAATTTATCAAAAAAAATATATGAAACAATTTGTTTGCAAAATGTGGCCTTTAGGTATCTTACGACCAACCAAATTAATATTGTCTAGTACCATTAATGCCCTGTCGATTTTGACAGAACGACATTACTTGTACTATTAGAATCTGACATTATTTTGGACATATCAAGATTTTTTTTTGGTTTTAAATACCGTAATGAATCAAACCAATATTGACCTAAAATTTTCCGCAATGTGCGAATGAACTTTATTAGTTAAATTTTTTTTAGTAATTTAGTTCTAAGCATCATAACTAAATCAATATATTACAAACTTCTAAATATCAACAAACATGTTCATGAACCATATCTGTGCGTATTTAATTATTTACTATAATGTTGTCTCTCCGTGTTTTCTTTAAAAAATAAAACTGGCAAAAATCATACTCTTTAGCAAGAAAACATGCACTTGAAAATTATATTCTTAAGGAAAATAATTAAATCACCATACACATGGCATTATTATAGTATAAAAAATATGCAACAATTTGTATGCAAGATGAGGCCTATAAATATCTTAGAGTTTTCTACATCTTGGTTAACTAAAGCAAAGAAAAAAATCTGAGGTTACATTAGTTACCTCATTCCACAAGTTTCCTAGAAAGAGCAAAGGTCTCCAAAAGATCCAAATGGCAAGGGTGGAAAAAGCAAGCGACTTACGGGTTACCTTCTCTAAACGCCGTTGTGGCTTGTTTACAAATGCAAGTGAGCTTAGCATCTTATGCGGGGTTGAAATTGCTATCATTGTCTTCTCTCGAGGCATAAAGGTATTCTCCTTTGGCCATCCATCGGTAGAGAATTTATTCAACTTTATTCTCTTCCAACAACAGGAATTTAAACGCTTTTAATGTGATTTTTTTATATAATTTTACAATTAATTTTAGTCACTCATTTACTTTTGGCTAAACTTTTAATTTAATTGCTACCACACAAGATCAATAAAACAAAACTATTGCGGATTGATGAACTTGTTTCGTATAAGAACCCACATAAGGGCCAACTAAAAGCCACTCACAAGCTTCAACCTTTACATTTTGGTATAATTCGTACCATGCCTAGAAGCAAAGTGAAGCTTGCTTTCATAAAGGACAACAAGGCAAGGAAAAACTCATTCATGAAAAGAAAGGAATGGTTAAAGAACAAGTTGAAGGAGGTATCAATCTTATGCAGCATCGAGGCATGTGTGATCATGTATAGCTCATACGAACCGGAGCTAGAGGTGTGGCCTGAAGACAACACTGCCTTTCCAAATGTGTTGAATGCGTTTCTAACGAAGTCACCCATGGAGAGGAGAAAGTTTTTATTGAATCAAGATAGCTACATCAAGGAAAGGAACAACAAGATTAAGTAGAAGATCAAGAAGCAGATTGTGGCAAACTGCGATATGGCAATGGCCAACATGCATATGTAACTGGATGGTAACCCGCCTAACTGGACTAGTAATGATGTGGAGCGTGGTTTGGAGTTAGGTTATGAAATTTATACGGTAGATAGTCTTATGTGTCTGTACGAATCTCCAAGTGGAATTAGGTCAATCAATCGGGTAATCGAGGATTTTTAAATGAATGTTTCCGTAAGTTGTGGTCAGAAAATGACGAATCTAACCACTTCTTAGAAAATGAATTTTATGTGTCAGGCCTTGTGAATTTTATACAAAGACTAACCAACGAAAATACGCGTCACATAAAATATTCGTAATTTTTGAACCGAAAACAAACCAGTTTTAGGAGTCAAAGAATTATGACAAGTTGATTTATATGTGATTGCATTTTGGTAAACGGGGTACTAGTTAATAGCGCTATTAGGTTCGACAAACCTCACACCCTGCCGGGAGCCGGGCATGAACTTTTGACCTTGACTTTATATCAATGACGATAAACATTGATATGGGGCACACCAACTTACCACTTTCAAGTATTCAGTACTACACAGTTTAGTGGCTTAACCGTGGGTTAGCTACCCATGACATGTTTTTAATAAACTAATGTATTTAAAACTAACTTTCCTTTAAAACTGAAACTGTGAACTCGTCAACCTTTGTTGATACACTTGTGCATGATTTGCAGGATGTTAGGTACAGCATGTGAGCTTGCAGCTTTTGGAGTGTCGTGGCTGTCATTAAACTATTGGTTTTAAATTTTATTGAACACTGTGGTTTTTAACTTTTGTCTGGATTTTACATTTAGCTTACGCTGTTGATTTAAACTATGTTTTGGAAATTTAAAACTTAATCACTAATCGTGTTGGTTGTGATGGTTTTTAATAACTTTAATATTTGTTCAACATGATTGGTGGCTTGATCCTGATTAGTCGCACGCCTCGCGGTAAAACCCTGCATGTGGATTTTGAGGGTGTGACATTTTAAATATCTACAAACATGTTCATGAACTAAGTATGTAAGTATTTTGTTATTTAAAGCACAATCAATATAAAAAATTGATATTTGAAATATCAAGAAAACCTTTATAGGAGAATATATTAAGTGGTATTCTTAATTTATCAACAAAAAAAAAAAAAAAAGAATATGGAACAATTCATATGCAAAACGAGGCCTTTAAGTATCTTTGTTGGTGCATGTGTCTGTGGACTTCGTCTTATATCGAGTCTTGTACTAAGTATGTTAAATCAGGGCACGTAGTTCGAGAAATAGGAGGTTTAGGTAATTCCGCTTGGAGGTTAATTCCGCTTGTATAGGTAATTTTGCTTGTATTGTACATGCATCTAATTCCGCTTGAAAGTGAAAGAGAAGTAATTCCGTGCGGAATTAGATTCTGCTTGGAATTCTAATTCCGCTCGGGTATGTTTCACACGGAATTATGAGGCCTATATATAGCTCCCAAACGAAATCAGTTGTAAAAGTCTGTGATTCCGGTACCGAAGTGCTGCCGAAGTGCCGTTTGATTGTAAACTGTGATAAATCAATATACAAGGCATTTTAAAGTGAATTAAGCTGTTTTACAAGTCTGTTTCTTAGTTTCCGCCTCTGAAACAGACGAGAGCTCTTCTGATTGACTCCTTTGGGTCACGAACCGATCCTACAATCTTACAACCAACCAAATTAATATTGTCTAACATCATCAATGCCCTGTCGATTTTGAAAGAACAACATTGATACCGATAGAACCGTTGCTGACATCATTTTGATCATATCACGACTTTATAAAAAATTTTGGTTTTAAACTTCTGATTGTTATACGGGTGCTGATACCGTAATGAATCAAACCAATACTCCAATACTTATCTAAAACCTATAGTAATGTGTGAGTGAAGTTTACTACTTTTAAATTCTTTACTGATTTAGTTCTAAGCATGGTATCTAACACAATATATTACAAACTTTTAAGGGTCTTTTACATATATCCCCTTCCTAAGATCAATTATTACATATTTAGCCAACTTTTAAAATTAATTACATATTTCCCCTTCTTAAACCATGTATATTATATATTTCCCCTTCTTAAAACCATATATATTACATATTTATCCATTACATTAAAATTAATCTTACTAAATTACTATATTACCCTTAATATTTAATTTATACTACCATTAATTACAAAAAGTAAAAAATCAATTATTTTGTACGTTTGACTTTTACAACCTGCAAACAACATTACACGCTTCATCTATAAACAAAGAGCCACCAGACCCACACTCATAACACTACCTCTGTTGAACCATCCAACCGCCATAGAACTACTAGACCCACACTCATACCTTCATCTCCATCCTTGGTCACCTTTCCCGACCACCATCAGCCTAAAAAACAACCACCCTTGAATTTTTGGTAGCTACCTTAACAACCAAAAACCGATCGTTGCAAACCCGATTAAACTAGGGCACCACCACAGACCAGCTCTGCCCTTGATTTACCTTTCCCGATCGACGGAAATACAAAATTATACCGGGGCCGCCATCTCGTTTTTTTCTAGTGGCCTAACCACTGACCAAATGCTTGATTCGAACAACATAGAACCCGCTACCACCTGTGCGTGTTGGAGTTTAATCCCGATGTTACGTCCAGTTCAAGTCGCAGAAGTCAGATGGAGTTCGTTGGGTATTAAAAGGGAAAAAGGAGTTTGTTGACTGTTTAAGTTTATTTTGAAATTATCCTCATGATCCCGACTGTTTAAGTTTATTTTGAATTATATTCAAATTAGATGGTAGGAATTATATAGCAGACATGAATTGCAAAGGCTTTTAAGACGAGGAAATATTTTTGTATTGCAAATGACCTGAAGAATGAAATTTAAAAAAAAGGGTAAATAAGTCATTTCTTAATAAATGGCGAAATATGTAATTGATTTTAAAGTTTGGATAAATACGTAATAAAGGCTCTTAGTAGGGGGATATATGTAAATATCCCAACTTTTTTTAAATATCAACAAACATGTTTATGAACCATATCTGTACGTATTTAATTATTTAAAGAACGATTAATATTAAAGTAAATTGATATTTGAAATATCAAGAAAACCTTTATGGGAATATACTAAGTGGTATTCTTAATTTATCAAAAAACAGAATGGAACAATTTGTTTGCAAAATGACGCCTTTAAGTATCTTAGGACCAACCAAATCAATATTGTCTAGCACCATCAATGCCCTGTCGATTTCAATAGAACGACATCGGTCGTGGTACCGGTACCAATAGAACCGTTACTGACATCATTTTGGTAATATCATGACTTTATTTTTTGGTTTAAACATCTAGCTGTTATGTTATACAAGTTTTGATATCGCAATGAATCGAACCAATACCGACTTAAACCTACCATAATATGTTAGTGAATTTTACCGATTTTAAATTCTTTACTAATTTACTTTTAAGCATCGTATCTAAAACAATATATTACAAACTTCTAAATATCAACAAACAAGCTCATGAACCATATCTATACGTATTTAATTATTTAAAGTACGATTAATATGAAAGTAAATTAATTTTTGAAATATCAAGAACACCTTTATGGGAATATATTAAGTGGTATTCTTAATTTATCAAAAAGAAAATTTGGAACATTTTTTTTGCAAAATAAAGCTTGCAAGTATCCTACGACCAACCGAACTAATATTGTCTAGCACCATCAATGCCCTCTCCATTTTGACAGAATGACAATGGGAATGGTGCCGGTACTATTAGAACCGTTATTGACATCATTTTGGTCATATCAAGACTTTATTTTTGGTTTTAAACATCAGGTATTAAAATGGGGGTGCTGATACCGTAATGAGTCAAACCAATTCTGACATAAAACTTGCTACAACGTGCGAGTGAATTTTACTAGTTTTAAATTCTTCATTAATTTAGTTCTAAGCGTTGATGTGTGTAAAATGCAATATATAAATTACATCAAATGAGGCATAAAACTAACCCTTTTTAGTACTAATGTTGGAAAAAGTGTGCTTTTGTCTTCTTTTTGTATTTTCAGGACCAAATGAGCTTAATTGAACAAAAGGAACAAATATGCAGCAAAATCTAACAAGAATACAAAGAAAAGGAATAAACGTGGCATGCCTGACCCCTCGACAGCATCTTCGCAAGCAAAAACAAAGAAATAGAAGGCTGACCACGGCCCCGTGCCCAGCGGACACGGGGGCGTGGCCAGATGTTTGCAGAAAAGACAAAGCTATAGAAGCTTCTATTCCCAACACAAGGGCGTGCCCAACTCAACACGGGCCATGGTCAACGCTAAGATTCGCAGAATCCAGCAAATCTTGATAGTACATATACGCTTCTGCACACGGGGCCATGCCTAGCGAACACGGGGGCGTGTGGAGCTAATGCAGACAATTGCAATTAATGAAGAAAGAGAAAAGGGATGGACACGGGGCTACGCCCAATGGACAAGGGCCGTGTCCGAGCTTCTGTGCATGCTATAAATAGGGGTGCTTGGCTCACTTCAAAGGCATCCCTTGGCAAATCACCTCTCTCTCACTTCACCCACACTCCACCACCACTACAACACCCACATCCACCACCATCATCCATCATCCACCTTCGAGTGTGTGTAGTAGTCTCGGGATCCAAGATTGATAGTAAGAGTTCTTGACAATCAAAGGCCATGTTTGCCTAAGTCTCTTACATCACTTGGTGAAGACAAGCATTTAATGTAATACTTTTGATTTTTTATCTTTTCGCACTTTGTATTTGGTTTTGTATTATTGACTTTAATAACTAGTTTCTTATGTTGAAGGTGAAACTTCCTTATCATTTGTCCATGGTGTCTTGGCGTTATTTTGCTGTCTATATAAAATAAAAGATTTACACCATTCATATCTCTACGGTCTATATAGAGATATGTTGGCTACCTGGTCGGGGGTTAAGGGAATGGTTTTGTAAGGTTCTTGCCTTGTTCAGTGTATAGATCCTGCAAGGACCTGGGTCAAGCTTACTAGGACCTCCTTCAATACCCACTGATATTGGATGGCGGGGGTGCGAATGGCTTGATCCCCTCATATGTAAACTACTATTAATACATTAACCCGGCTACTTGGGATTGTATCCCTGCTGACTCAAACCACTTAGCCGAGGGTAACGTCACCTTCAAAAGAGGGGCCTACCACATTACGCATTAATAACTTTATTAATTATCTTTCAATATTCCGACCCTTTAGGATTGTATCCTTGCTGACTCAAACTACTGGGTTGAGGGTAACGTCACCTTCAAAAGAGGGGCCTACTACTATAACTAAGATAATCTCCTAAAACGTGCAAAAGTGCGGAAATCATCAAAGGTTACATTAAAGGCGAGTCGGATCCAAGTGATTCATCTTGTCTATCTGTTTTATTTTATTTTATTTTCCAGCATTTTTAGTTTTTATTTTTTATGTTTAAAACCTTTTCTAAAACTTTTTGATTTGATTAGACGTTGAGGATAAACCGGTATTAAAAGCTCTTGTGTCCTTGGACGACCTCAGTATCTTACCGACGCTATACTACGCTCACGATGGGTGCACTTGCCCATATGTGTGTTTAGTGTTAGTAGAATATCGTGTTTTATAAATTTAAAACTTGACTAAAGTGTTAAAAAGGGCTTAAAATATAAATAAAAATATATCACACCTAACGCACATCAAGTTTTTGGCGCCGTTGCCGGGGACACAAGGATTTTAAGAAAGCTAGGAATCAACGGCCTAATCGTTTTTCTTATTTTTCTGTTCTTTTTAGGATTTTTCTAGATTTTTTTCAGCTTCTGCAGACTGCAGCACGGGGCTGTGCCGGCTGAACACGCCCCCATGCCCAATCTTTGGTACTGGCAATCATGTTTTAAGTCAGACAATAGCTTGTACACGGGGCCGTGCCCACTGAACATGCCCCTGTGCCCAAGTTTCAGTTACTGAAAACAGAACCGTAAGATCCCGACGGTTGGTAATTTATGACACAAACATGAGTGATATTGATCATTTTTACTTTCGCTCCTCTTATGGTACGCGGTATCAAGTACGTGGCGGATCTCATGAAGATTTAAAATGTTATTTTTTAAACTATATTCCCTACTATATAGACCCATTGTTTTCCTGTAGCCTTAAGATGGGCGAAAATAAAAACATGTAAGACCCCAAAATCCGGGTGTCTCACAGTTGGGAAATCATTGCATAAATGGTCCAAACACATGAAAATTTTAATTTTTATTATTAATTTCATAATTTGAAGAATGCGCAGCGGAAAACATTTAAATCAAATTCCCAATCATGGGAAACATCCAAACTAAAAATATAAAATTTTAATGTTTAAACTTTATTTATTAAAGCATCGTCTTCGACTAGAAATGCCATCTTCAAATGTCGGGTAGCTTCATGCAACGTCCAAGAGGCCATCGTTCATCCATCTAACCTAAAATCAATCTAACATGCATGCAAAAGTCAGCTAGGCTGAGTGAATTCAAGTTTTTTTTTTAATACTGTAATACAATAAAATAGTTGTAAAACATTCTCATCTCATCGTCTTAAATAAACATCAACTTCTTTGAAACATTCTTTAAGATAACCTCAAACACTCGTTCAAATGGGTCAAGCACATAACAATGGGTCTCCTCGACCTTTAAAGCCAAACACAAAGTAAGGAAAAAGGACCCTTTTTGCCCCAAGGACCTCTAAACTGTGAGGGGTCTTCCCACCAAGACAGATAGATATGGTTAGGGGACTTCTTCTGCCCCAAGGACTGTTAAGCTGTGAGGACTACTTCTGCCCACATAAGTCAACTAAACAGTTAGGGGACTTTTCGACCCAGTCATGGCAAGACGCAAAACCTACACATTCACATTCACATTCATCTTCACATATAGATTAATGCAATATAATAAATTACATCATGATCATAAATAAATGTAATTGTTTTATCTACAAATTCATCTTTAATAGGTGAAGCACACAACATAGATCTCCTCACCTTAAAACCCAAACACAAAGTAGGGGATAAAGTAATTTTTCTTCTCCTCTTACATCAAGGGCAGATAAACTGCTAGGGGACTTCCTCTGTTCGACCTGGTTGTGGCATGACCCAACACATCACACATATGCCCATAAATTTGGGCAAGCAAATAATCTTCATGTATAGTTATAATGTAGATTAAAGTAACCAAACAAATGTCGTAGAAGTTTATCATCAATTAAATAAAGGACATCATGAACTTACACTTAAATACATACGTGTGTGTATATATATACTTCAACCATCATACGTGTACCTTCGTACCTACACCCCTCATAAATATATATTCCCTCATAAAATCGAGTATGTATATGACAATATATCTATATAAATTTGTTCTTTATATATATATATATATGTAAACATATATAAACATGGGTATATATTTTATTCTGATCAATAATCGCCTTCACACGAATAGGTATATAAAAAAATATAACCCTACTTATAATTCATGCTTAAAAAGCATACGAGTAAAAAAAAATTATAAATATGTAAAAAGAACTTCACAGCTTTCTTCATAAAAATAATCATACGAGTTTAGCATGCACATTAGCCCGAAAGATTTAAAAGCATTTAAAAGAGTGGGCTCAAGAACTCACCTGAATAAAGCGGGCGAACAACAGAAACTATTACGACTGAAGGTGCGAATCCAAGTATATCTTCAGTAAAATCGTTAAACACTGTACCTTTCTGTAGGCATAACAACCTTCAAACCCATGTCCTCACAACATCCTTCACCCGAATCAAATAATATACCTGACCCTAAATGATTTTAATATGCATACATGAAACCACATAATTAATATCATCATTATGTGGCCTCCAAAACCTAACATCGATGCACCCCATGACAATAGATGTCATCATCCTCATGCAACCACCAATTACCCTCCTTTACACCCTAAAATCCTAAACGGATGAAGCCTATTGAAATCCCCATGCACACAAATACATTTACACCATGCACCCCTAGTATCCAACACTTTAGTAACTCTTTCTTTTTCCCTTTCTATTATATCAACATCATCATCTTCATCGTCAAGCTACCATGCCCCCATCAAACCCTAAGTTGTTTTTCTTTTTTTTTTTTCATGTCATACACCCAAACGATCCCGAACCAACAAATAATTTAACGCCTTCCAAACCGAGACCATAAAATCAACTTTATTTTGCCATTCCCTCACACTAAAACTTTATGCACACCTACACACATCATGCGTAATTCTACTAGTAGGTTGGCAGGGTTTCGTTCCCGTCAACCAGCCCGAACCCTCAACTCAGAACAACCCAAGGCCAAGTGAAACTGAGACGCACCACCGCGAATACCTTGGTGCTACCGCCATTGTCAACCATCATCCGCCTTCACCGCCATACTAGTTGATCACCATAGTCGAACCAAGCCAACCTTGCCAACCTTGCCACCGTCACACACCGTTGCTCACCGTCGCATCAGCCACCACAAACATCCACCTGTCACCATCATTACATCTCCTTACCACCGAACAAATACCGACTGCCACGAAACCGTACACCACCATCACCATCACAACTACAATCATAACCATCATCACCGCCGTGATTACACCACCCTACTCTTTCTCCAAACCAAACACCACCGCCATTGCACCCGACACCACACACCGCCCCTTCTCTTCATCACCTTCACAACCCACCGTCAACACCGCCCATTCACTTCCATCATCCTCATCGTATGCCATCACTACCATCCTTCGTTACCATCTCCGTCATCACCTCTTAGCCAACCACCATCATCACATACCTTATTTCGATCACCACCGCAGCCACTATACAACCCGAACCAGATTCACAATCATTATACTGTTTCACGACCGCCCGGAATCGCCGGAGGTCAATAACACAACCGTCTTCTTCTACGCGGCGATTTTGATACCTGCAAATCCTCGCATCAATGGAAAGGAAAGGAACAAAAACAACTCAGCATATGTTTGTTTTTCTTCACGGCGCCGTCACAGTGGTTATTGTCTAAGAAGGGTGAAGTTTTGATTATAGGGTTTGCTTACATAGAGTTTTAAATAGAAATTTACACTATGGCCCCCTCACATCTGTTCCATATGACTTATTGCTCCTTAATAAAACAAGGTTTTGTGTTATACACTTTGCACCCTCCAAGTTATTATCTTGGTGCAGTTGGGTCCCGGAGCTAATGCGGCATCACTTTTTTTTTTATCTCTAAATTATATCCACAAACTGAACAATAACATAAGCGAGAATTTCGGGCGTTACAAGTCTACCCCCCCTTAAAAGAGGATTCGTCCTCGAATCCAGTTTGTCAAGAACCGAACGTAACCACAGTGCCATCGCCTTAGTTCCACATCCTTTAATGACACCCAATCACCACAGTAAATGTCATCATCGTCGCCTCGTTATACAGTCTGATTCCATACATGGTTGTCAAAGCAATCCTTTCCATCGCCCACATTCAATTTTAAGGCTTGCACCACTAGCCTATACATTCCTCATACTAATTCTGCTTAGGTCCGTACTAGCTAGGCGACTCCACCTGGCGATTCCCATCTATGCTAGCTTGTCACATTAGATCGACCTTCCACCCATTCTTAGCGCGTTCACCTTCACCAGAAGGTTCCATTAATAGCAACAATCATCTTGTCATCACCCATATCAACACTAGTGGCATCGTCTATCTTGTCATTGATAACCTCGTCTATACCGTCAAATGCCGTAGCTATCATCAACATACCTGCCATGTCCCACTAATAACTTCAACAATCACATTAATCAGACGAGCATAGCTAACAAAATTCTATGTCGCCTCGGTACCTGAACGCTTACTAATTCATCCTCACTATGCATCATCTCCAACAGTTGAGGTCCGATTATTATCAGAAAGTCATGCATCATCTACCAAACGTTTGACAACGTCATGCACCTCTTCTACCTCAACTGATGATCTCCCGAGGCTTGTTCATAATTTATTATACGCCCACTGATGTAGACACAAGATCTACTATCCAAATCATCATCGTCTTCGCATTAGGGCACGAAACCCGCAAGTTGTTCTCATCTCTCCCTTGAGTTCAGCTTTTAACGTTCAACTCTAACATCTGTTGTCTCATTTCCATCAGGTAATCTTACTCCTCAAATTCTCAGAACTATGCACCGACAGAGTCTTCTACACAAAAACCCTCCACCGTAGGTTGTCGCATTACATCACCACTCGATGTTGAATCCCTTAGCACCGCTACACTTCCATGATTGTTGCATTGCTAACAGCTTGGGCAAGCAAAAGATATGCCTCACATTGGCATTCCTAACTCGAGTCAGTACCACACGTCCTAATGCTAACGTAACGCACAAAAAAAACATCGCACAGAAGAACACCATCAAGAACAAAAACAAGCGTATAACACCTTACGTCTTAGCTCTATACGATCCCATCGCTAAGACACTCATCATAATAGAAAAACAATTTCTAGCATTCAATTGTTATGATCTTACGTTTAGGCATAATACATTATTCAGTGCATGTCTTGATGAAGAACATTTACAAAAGTATATCATGCCTCATAACATTCTAAGCAACAAAATGCATAACACTTGCAAAGTGGTAAGTGTGATAATTGACCTCGTACATCGCTCATTCTAGTTCCAAACCCGGGAAAATACGTATGCTTCACTTGTGACCGTTACCGCTCATCATCATCGTACCATAAGGGTTTACACAGTCGTACCCTTCATGGGCCGTACCAATCAGTATACTAGACGCCATACCGAGGCTAGACACATCTACACATTTTCTATAAGTTACATTAAAGCAACCGTATGCATAACATCATCATAAACATTCATACATGCGCAAAGCGCCATCCAGACCATAAGTACAGAGAAATCACAAACTATGTCTATACTAGTCTATTCACATAAATTGGTCGATAATGACCGTTATACCACAACAAAGATCATGCTAATACAAATTCAAGCTATTCGAGCGTTGCTACATGGCCACGTATAGCTACACATAATCCAACAACAACCACATATATACACACAAACATCTAAATCACCGGATGCACGTAGCAAGAAACCTTGTGTAGGAGCATAACGCCAATACCAACCCATGACTAACAACCCACCCAAGGAAAAACATTCGCATGATTCATTACAGGCCATCATCCAGAACATGAGAAGTGACAATAGGCCGCCAACAACGTTGATCAAGTGCTATCAGATGTCTGTGTCACCACAGACGTTCTAAACATTTCCTATCACTGTCACACTAGTGTTTTACCATCCACGTAATGCACATAGAGACACAAGAAAAACATCCTACAATACCTCAAGCATAAATACATTAACAGTCTATCCAAAGAATCAGAAAATTAACCATACAAGAAAGGCATCCTGTCCTACCTTCAAAACACAAGGGAAATAACATTCAATCTACCATATGGTGCAATTAAACACTCAATGAGAAACATCAATGCACATCAAAGCATGAAGGTACTGGAATTCTACCTAACACATCATGCCCTTAGGCATTCAAAGGAAAAACATCCTAAAATACCAAAAACGTACAGATGTTAGCATTCCATCTAGCACGTCTGGTGATTAACTTATTTAGGCGCTCAGTAGTAAAATTTCCAAACTAATCATATAAAATAGAATTAACCTCCTACCTATCCTCTCATTTTGTTAAGCATTCAATGAAAAAAAAATCTAACCAAATTCAATACAGTAAAAGTACCTCTTGGCTTGCAGCTACCCATGTTGGCATTTCTAGCTTTGATCCCATTCTCAGTTCAAGTCTAGGCATTAAGGGATGCCCGAATCTCTCGAACTATAGCTCTGATACCAACTTGTAAGACCCCAAAATCCGGGTGTCTCACAGTTGGGAAATCATTGCATAAATGGTCCAAACACATGAAAATTTTAATTTTTATTATTAATTTCATAATTTGAAGAATGCGCAGCGGAAAACATTTAAATCAAATTCCCAATCATGGGAAACATCCAAACTAAAAATATAAAATTTTAATGTTTAAACTTTATTTATTAAAGCATCGTCTTCGACTAGAAATGCCATCTTCAAATGTCGGGTAGCTTCATGCAACGTCCAAGAGGCCATCGTTCATCCATCTAACCTAAAATCAATCTAACATGCATGCAAAAGTCAGCTAGGCTGAGTGAATTCAAGTTTTTTTTTTTTTTTTTTTTTTAATACTGTAATACAATAAAATAGTTGTAAAACATTCTCATCACATCGTCTTAAATAAACATCAACTTCTTTGAAACATTCTTTAAGATAACCTCAAACACTCGTTCAAATGGGTCAAGCACATAACAATGGGTCTCCTCGACCTTTAAAGCCAAACACAAAGTAAGGAAAAAGGACCCTTTTTGCCCCAAGGACCTCTAAACTGTGAGGGGTCTTCCCACCAAGACAGATAGATACGGTTAGGGGACTTCTTCTGCCCCAAGGACTGTTAAGCTGTGAGGACTACTTCTGCCCACATAAGTCAACTAAACAGTTAGGGGACTTTTCGACCCAGTCATGGCAAGACGCAAAACCTACACATTCACATTCACATTCACATTCATCTTCACATATAAATTAATGCAATATAATAAATTACATCATGATCATAAATAAATGTAATTGTTTTATCTACAAATTCATCTTTAATGGGTGAAGCACACAACATAGATCTCCTCACCTTAAAACCCAAACACAAAGTAGGGGATAAAGTAATTTTTCTTCTCCTCTTACCTCAAGGGCAGATAAACTGCTAGGGGACTTCCTCTGTTCGACCTGGTTGTGGCATGACCCAACACATCACACATATGCCCATAAATTTGGGCAAGCAAATAATCTTTATGTATAGTTATAATGTAGATTAAAGTAACCAAACAAATGTCGTAGAAGTTTATCATCAATTTGATACATCCAGCATGCTTATAAGCCCTTAAACTTTGAGACATTAAATAAAGGACATCATGAACTTACACTTAAATACATACGTGTGTGTGTATATATATACTTCAACCATCATACGTGTACCTTCGTACCTACACCCCTCATAAATATATATTCCCTCATAAAATCGAGTATTTATATAACAATATATCTATATAAATTTGTTCTTTATATATATATATATGTAAACATATATAAACATGGGTATATATTTTATTCTGATCAATAATCGCCTTCACACGAATAGGTATATAAAAAAATATAACCCTACTCACAATTCATGCTTAAAAAGCATACGAGTAAAAAAAAAATTATAAATATGTAAAAAGAACTTCACAGCTTTCTTTATAAAAATAATCATACGAGTTTAGCATGCACATTAGCCCGAAAGATTTAAAAGCATTTAAAAGAGTGGGCTCAAGAACTCACCTAAATAAAGCGGGCGAACAACAGAAACTATTACGACTGAAGGTGCGAATCCAAGTATATCTTCAGTAAAATCGTTAAACACTGTACCTTTCTGTAGGCATAACAACCTTCAAACCCATGTCCTCACAACATCCTTCACCCAAATCAAATAATATACCTGACCCTAAATGATTTTAATATGCATACATGAAACCACATAATTAATATCATCATTATGTGGCCTCCAAAACCTAACATCGATGCACCCCATGACAATAGATGTCATCATCCTCATGCAACCACCAATTACCCTCCTTTACACCCTAAAATCCTAAACGGATGAAGCCTATTGAAATCTCCATGCACACAAATACATTTACACCATGCGCCCCTAGTATCCAACACTTTAGTAACTCTTTCTTTTTCCCTTTCTATTATATCAACATCATCATCTTCATCGTCAAGCTACCATGCCCCCATCAAACCCTAAGTTGTTTTTTTTTTCATGTCATACACCCAAACGATCCCGAACCAACAAATAATTTAACGCCTTCCAAACCGAGACCATAAAATCAACTTTATTTTGCCATTCCCTCACACTAAAACTTTATGCACACCTACACACATCATGCGTAATTCTACTAGTAGGTTGGCAGGGTTTCGTTCCCGTCAACCAGCCCGAACCCTCAACTCGGAACAACCCAAGGCCAAGTGAAACTGAGACGCACCACCGCGAATACCTTGGTGCTACCGCCATTGTCAACCATCATCCGCCTTCACCGCCATACTAGTTGGTCACCATAGTCGAACCAAGCCAACCTTGCCAACCTTGCCACCGTCACACGCCGTTGCTCACCGTCGCATCAGCCACCACAATCATCCACCTGTCACCATCATTACATCTCCTTACCACCGAACAAATACCGACTGCCACGAAACTGTACACCACCATCACCATCACAACTACAATCATAACCATCATCACCGCCGTGATTACACCACCCTACTCTTTCTCCAAACCAAACACCACCGCCATCGCACCCGGCACCACACACCGCCCCTTCTCTTCATCACCTTCACAACCCTCCGTCAACATCGCCCATTCACTTCCATCATCCTCATCGTATGCCATCACTACCATCCCTCGTTACCATCTCCGTCATCACCTCTTAGCCAACCACCATCATCAGATACCTTATTTCGATCACCACCACAGCCACTATACAACCCGAACCAGATTCACAATCATTATACTGTTTCACGACCACTCGGAATCGCCGGAGGTCAATAACACAACCGTCTTCTTCTACGCGACGATTTTGATACCTGCAAATCCTCGCATCAATGGAAAGGAAAGGTACAAAAAACAACTCAGCATATGTTTGTTTTTCTTCACGGCGCCGTCACAGTGGTTATTGTCTAAGAAGGGTGAAGTTTTGATTATAGGGTTTGCTTACATAGAGGTTTAAATAGAAATTTACACTATGGCCCCCTCACATCTGTTCCATATGACTTATTGCTCCTTAATAAAACAAGGTTTTGTGTTATACACTTTGCACCCTCCAAGTTATTATCTTGGTGCAGTTGGGTCCCGGAGCTAATGCGGCATCGCTTTTTTTTTTTTATCTCTAAATTATATCCACAAACTGAGCAATAACATAAGCGAGAATTTCGAGCGTTACAAAACAATCCCTATCTCTCCCTCGAATGCTCTCAATCGTCCCTTCTAGATGAAATGATTCTCGAAGAATTATTTCAAATGGAAGAACAAATTCTCCAATTGATAAAAGAACTTGAGATGGAAATAACTAATTCATCTCAAGACGACGATTAAGGGGAATTACTGAGATCGCAGTCGGACATTAACAACATCATTGCTCCCGAAATCACCTCTAACTCTTCTGAGGACTTGAGCGATAGTTGTCCCTGTGTCGATTGTGCTGTGAAGGACTCCCCATCGGTTTCCGCTGATGCATACATAGACCTGAGCGATTCGACATATACCTTCTTTAAGGAGAGCCCAAATAAGGGAAATAAAGGTTGGTCTTGCCCACCGATATTTAGTTTAGGATTCACCCTTTCCGATAACCTCTTGTGTTCTTGTCTTAAACTAGGGCAATTAAGGTACCTCAGGCACTTCGGTGTTGTTCCAACCAGTAAGGAACCACCCGATCCGGATAAATTCCTTAAAATAAGACATAATTTCATAAAAACCTCTAGCCACGGGGCCGTGTCCAGGTCAACACGCCCCCGTGTCCGCCTAAAGATTCCCGTCTGACTTTTGGTCAGAATACGGACAAAAAGTGTCAGAATCTTGTCTGCACACGGGGCCGTGTCCAGCGTGCTGTCGTTTTCTATAAATGCAGCAAGATTCCTACACTCTTGGACCCATTCCAAAGATAAATATCTGGTGGGATCTTCACATATACCCTTTAAGGTATATTCTAAAGAAGGTTCTCAACAACCATCTTGTCTTTCTACTATTTTCTTTTGCCTTCTTGTCACACCCCGATATTTCCACGTATTACCATTGGGCCCGGTGGAGAGTATCGTGACGTAGTTGATATTGTCATAGTCAAACAACAAAATTTAAAGCACAGCGGAAGCAAAAGATAATAATATTACAAAACGAATGAAAGTAATATCGAAGTATTACAACGGAATGTAAAGGATCCACAGGCGGATCAAGTTAAAGGAACATTGTTCAACAGATTATAAACATCTAAGCTTGCAAGACTCTTTATTAATGCTAGGAGTAGCCAGACTATTCCGTCTAATACCTGCACTTAGACTTTTTGGAATATACGTCAGTTTAACACTGGTAAATACAATTAACCGACTCATTTTGAAAATGTTTAAGAAAATTGATTTGAATGCACAAGACACAAAATAATATTTTATAACTTGGGATAATTATTTATATATAAACTTGTAAAAGAATTACATGTTCGTTATACGTTCAGTAGCCCGGGCTGAATACCGGATTAAAGATTAATAGACACACCACATGATATAATCCCGCGGCAAGTTATTCTCGAACCGTCGGTTATACCTTTTTATATATATATGCACTGGCAGGTGTATGCCTACATCCCGTGCTTAGGTCGTGGCCATTTCAATGAATGATGCCAAGGATATCCAGGACATGGTTATTAACCCCCCAAAGGATTTAAGAAAACATAACAGTTTAAACGGGTCATCTCAATAAATTAACCTTTATATGATTAAAAATTCGATGCCCGACCAAGCGGTATTTTATATACCGTACCCCAAACCCGTATAAGGGAAAATAAGTTAAAAGTATTTACCTGAGCAAATTATACAAATTTATCCCAGCCGTATACAATCAGCAAGTGCAAATATCTTTTACTGGGCTCCTAAATCTGGAACGAAGGTTTTAATAACCTATTAGACTCCTAACGGGTCTTACTTAAGTTTAAACTTAGACCGGCGAGTTTTAAAGGAAGGTATACAGTTCAAAACGCAAGATTATGCGAAGACCGGAATAGAATGTGATTTAGACCCAACAAGTTTGAAGACTTGTATAATATGGGTAAACTAAACACATTCTGGATTTTGAGATAAAAATGATAAGGTTTGACCCGTTTCGATTAATTTATACAAACTAGTTACAAAAACCGCACCGAACGTGAAAAATGCATAACGGGTAAACAAACGATTCATGAACAGGTTTCCTAAGTTAATATGCCTTAAATATATTGTGATATCAGTAAGATACCTTCCATTATGCCCAAAACAAATTTAACCTCAAATTAAGCCCCGTAGGGGTATTTTGGTCATTTTAAAGATTATAAAAGAGATTAATTATTAATATGAGGTTCAAGTCTGAAAAGATCAGTAAAAATATTTAATTTAATAAGTTATATCAGTAGGGTATTGCCTATATGTGAAATTTATCATTTATAACCAATTCATGCACCGTAGGGGCATTTTGGTAATTTCACATAAGCTTTAAAGGTCAATTTTTTGAAATCTGAGTTTAAAACTTTTGCTTACTGTTAAAGTATAAAAATTTACTAAAAACATCAGTAGGTATTAAGGCTTATATGTTTAAAACAGTTTTAACTCATACTATGCGATAACCGACGATTACCGAATCAAAGCTAGAACCCTATGTTATGCTCAGCTTAAGAATAAATAAAAATCTTCAAAAAACCCAAAATATTATATTACATCAGTGGGTAAAAAGTTTGGTGTCAAAATTTGGGTTTAGATAGGCTTTATGCTAATTATGTCGTTTAATTAATAAAAAGCTTCTTAATTACGATATTGAGCATAACTCCTAATCTAGACCTCAAACTGATGTCAAATTTTTAGGACATGTTTATAAATCAGTAACCAAGGTTTTCGTCCTATCACATTTTCAAAAATCACGTTTTAAGGTCAAAAGGGCATAATGGTAACATTTAAGCAATTAACAGAAACATGTAATGAACTAGGATTTCTATGGAACCAAGATGTATAACCTCAGAGGGTTATACTAACATATGATACGGTTCTAAAGGAATCCTAAGGCATATCTAAACTAATCTAAATCGGGTCAGAACTGAAAGTCAAAGCAAAAGTCAACTTTTGCGACTTTCAGTTCCGAACCGTGCCTAAACTCAGAATTGTCGGGTTGAACATGCCTAGACATGTTCAATTAATATTTACCAAGTTAATAAAGTGACAAAACTGATTTTATTGCTTTTACCTTATTAGTTATGAATTTTATTTAAAAACGACTCGTTTGACTTTTATTCTAATTACTTTGACCCGACAATTAGCTAAGCAAACGTGGTAATTAGGAGGTGCCCTTTTGAGGGTTTAATACCTACCAAATTACGATCACGTAGCCATGTTCATTGCAAACTATGGCTCAACCGTTTAAAAGTCAAGGCGTTTAACGAAACGTTTGACTTTTTCGGCTTTAAAAGCCAATAAACTGAACTAGGCATAAAAAGGGATGCTTACAAAGGGTCCAATGGATTGAAAGGAGGGTCGCAAAGATTCAGGATCCTCTTAGTTTTGCAAGCAAGAGCAGATTGCAAGGAATGGTGTGATTGATCAAATGAATTTCAGCCCTATTTATAGATTTTTGGGGTAACTTGGATGATTGACATGTGTTAAGGAGGATTATAGGATCAACACATGTGTAAAACCAACTATTAATAGCAGCAAAACAGCCCATAGATTCAAAGTATGTGAGATATGGCTGTAAACCAGGGCTGCACACAGGTTTCTGAAGCTGGTAATCAGCACAACAACTTTCATAAATTACATTTTAGTCCCTGTAGGCTTGTAAGGTCCTTTTTAACACGGTTAAGGCCCGTTAAGCCATTTTCAAGGCTCTATAATGATGCCTAAACATAGGGAACATGAAACATGCTAAAAAATATGCCGGATGTCGGTTCGTTTGGCCGTACGGTCACGTTGTTCGACTAATTACGACGAAACACGAACGGACGCGAAAAACGATCCAATTTACGTGACGAATGGAATTTTATCAAGCCAAACACTAAAATAAAATATTTTAGTGGTTACATAAATTTTTGGATGTCCGGATATATTCAGAACGTAAGATATGCCCGAAAATGCAAACTTATGCACTTTTTGACGCTTTTAGTCCCTATTGATCAAATAAGTTTATTTTTGCGCACCAAACACCTTTAAGCCTATATCTAAGCCATGTAAAGGATATTTATGGTATTTTAACTTATAGTCAAGTTCCGGAATGATCCCTACCATCCGATTCGATATACTTTTGCAGTTTGACGCAAATAGTCCTTTAATCGCACAAAGTAGCGCGAAATGTCATTTAATGAAATCCAAGCCTTCCATGGCCCATAATGGGTATTCCCAAGCATGTGTTTAATTATTACTATGCTCTCGTTCGCTTGAAGGGTCACCAAAAGGCGTAGATTCAAAAGTTGACGCTTTTGGTCCCTCTAATGCGCAAACTTGCGCAAATCATCGTTAAATAGCATCGAAGCCTTATCTAATCCATGTTAGGCATTCTTGAGAGTATTATTAAACATCACGATGCTTCGGATTCGCTAAAAGGTCATTCAGAGGTATAATTTAACATATTGACACTTTTAGTCCCTCTAACTTGCAAAGTTGTGCGTAACTTCACTTATAGGCATAAAAGCCCTTAATGGCCAATATTAGGCATTCCCAAGAGTATATTCAAATATCATGAAGCTCTCGGTTTGTTAAAAGATCACTCATAGGTAAGAATTAACATGTTGACGTTTTTAACCCTTCCACGCGCAAACTTTCAATTAATTACGCAAACGGCTACTCTTGAGCAACAATTGGCTCATTAGTGAATATAATTACCGTAAAAGGTTATCAAGAGGCTTATTTTAAGTGTGATAACACTTCCAATCCTTCCATAATCAAGGTTTTTGATTTTTCACAAAATTAGTCCCTCAAATTCAACGTTTGACTTTATTAGGGTTTATTACACGTGTCAACATATCATTGGACGTGATTTTACGAGGTGTTACATCCTCACCCCCTTAAAAGAAATCTCGACCTCGAGATTTGCTCAAGTAATGGAAGTATTTTCTGACGTATTATGGACTTAATCTCCATAGAATAATTGGGCCTCTACGGGCATCTCAGTTGACCTATACAATAGGTACGTACTCTCTTTCGGAGCTTCTTAACCTGTTGATTCTTAATCTACACAGGTTTCTCATCAAACCATAAATTTTCATTACTCTGCATATCTTTATGTAACAATGCTCTCGACTTATCGGCGAACATATCCTTAAATCATTAGCGTGGGACACATTGGTTTCCATCAAGTTCCTCAGGTAAGTTTTAGCTTATAGGTTACCAACCTTGATATATTCGATTTCCTCGAGCGATTCTATATATCAGAACTTAACCAGCCCGATAAAAATAAAAATTTCAGCACACCCTCCTTAGGTTGATCCCTCCAATTGAACTTTATTCCTTATTAAGGACTAAAGAGGTTTGCGACTTTCATCAATCCTTGATTTTCTACCGGTTACTGGAAACTTTCAGACAATTACGAATTCGTTGATCTTATTCGTTGTTCCCAAGAAATTTTCAGGTCCTACTAATTCAGACTTACCAAACTTTTATCCAACAATAGATGTTTAACATCCATTTATACAAAGTCCCCAAAGGAGTAGCCTTGATGCCTACGTGCTAATTATTAGTTACAGGAGAGCTTATTTAAGGTGGGATAGTCTTTCCAACTATTGCTTAAACCAACTTAAGGAATAGCTAATCCTTACAGTTAGTCGAACAAATCGACGATCCTGGACAGCCGAAGGCGATTCTTAATAGTTGCCTAAATAGGGCTGCGGTAATCAATGCCTAAGCAGAATGAACCGTCTTTCTTAATTAATAATACCAAACTTTCAGAATTATGATTTAGGCTTTTTATGAAATCCCCTTCTAAAAGCTTTCCTGGTTGAGCCTTAGTCATTCCATCCTGTTGGTACTAACCTATATGGGACTTTCCAATAGATGCAACTTTAAGCGAGGTATCAATCTTTACTAGTCTTCGGAGGTAAACAGGGTACCTCTTTGGAGAAGACAATCAAAACACAAGGATATTACATAGATTTTCCAAATCTCAGGCTCTGGTTCATTTATCACTGCATGTGTCAAATAAATGACACATTTTCTTTACGAAGCATGGATACCCTAATTAGAGACACTTACATGGATATTTCTATTCTGGTATCTTCTTTGAATACCATTAGCTGACTTTAGTATAAAGTGACCATTGGGATATTTCAGTGGTTCCATGCATTAAACCTCCATACTGATCAGGCATGGAGGCAATCTATGGAACACATTAATATACACCAATCCTCATATAGCGCTTTTATCATACAGTCTGGTATTCGCAGTTGATAGAAATCAACGAGATAATAAAATAAAATAACATATATTGACGTACTCCATCTGGAGAAAGAGTACTCTATAATTTTACGAATAAAGATTCTGACAGGAAAGAAAGAAATGGTTCCTATGATTTCGCCTGTAAGTTTTACCTCACACTTAATATTTGGGGTTCTTATGGAAAAATCCTAAAAGTTTGCTAAGCTTATGGTCTTATGAGAGACTCAGTAGCACCAGAATCCAAACGTAATTCTTAGTAATAAAATCACAATAAGGGGTTTATCTGGTGTCATCCTTGATGTGAACTGCCTCTAATTATTCATCAGGAGGGTTTAGGCGCCTCCATTCTTAATCCTTCTTTACATAGCTGTAAAATCTTTGACAGTTTTAGGGCAGTCTCAGCTTTGACTGCTTTATTTCTTAATCTATATAACGTGAGTAGCTGAGATAGATCCATAATGGATTTATAAGAAGCAGGCTTTTAAAATCCTAATGTGCCCTCTTATTTCTGATGCTAAACCATCAATATATATATATATACATATATATAGTGCATTGTGCTTAGACTCTGGATTTACTGAATAGGGTACTATCCCGGACAAAAAGCTAAAGTCTATAACGTTCTGTTTACGGTCTAGATCCATTATGGTGAGAATCAGGAGATCCTTATTCCACCTTTTCCATTCCGAGTTGTAGACAACTTGGACCATTTCCAATTGTGTGGGAGTATTCTTTCTGAAATTTCATTAAAGTCTTCCACCAATTAGGGGCACTTCCCTTGAATGACTGTAATACATATCTCACAATGTCCCACTCAGCACAACCGCTGATGTCCACAATGGTCTCTATTTCATCCAACAATTTCATGCAATCAATGGCCCCCTTTTCGCCATTGAAGTCTCTTGATTTGCAAGAGACGAAGTACTTTTAAGTACATCCTTTAGAGGAACGGGGCTCCTCACTATATATATCATCTTATTTGGTTCATTTTTCGCATTCGAAGTATGAACAAAACTCTTTTTCATGATTAAAGGGAATATGATTTAGGGCAAGTAGCATTCTGCTCTTCGAATGTTTTCATGACTTTTCTCATAGCCTTTCTCACAGCTGCGTCATTCATGTTAACCTTGAGGTTCACATTTGTTGCATCTTCAGTATCACAACTATTATTTGTCTCATTCCAGTTTGCCATACTTGAAGCTTGGCACTAAACGCCAAAATTAATTCAATTGCTTAATTGCATTTCTATAGCGAGTCATCACCCTGACGACCTAACATACATTGACCATGGTATTATTAAACCATATAAGCTAATAGGGTATGAACATTCCTAATGAATGTTATTTGAATGTACATCAATTACATTCAGCCTAGGTCACAAAAGGACCATCAATGGCCTTTAGGGTTTGGACCGAGTCCATTACCCTTTTGACAGGGGATCCAAATGTCCCAACTGTCTTTGGCATATAGATGATTTTAGATAGCTCGAGGCTTGCCATAATGGCTTTCTAAGATATGAAACATTAGTCCGTCAGGAAGGACATAAATAATCATATGGCACGAATGTCTTGTCGCAGAGGACGTTATAAGATATGGCAACAAACGCCTGTCACGGAGGACATTAATTTATAAGTCACAATCTTATTAGATTTGGGGTTTTAAGATTTGAACCTACTTCTTCGCCGTTGGACAGGGAGTCATAGACTACCATTGTCATTGTCTTGAAAGGCGATTTATTTTGGCACATAGGCAAATCCTAGGACATCATTAATGGATGCTTACATATATTCATATATGTATATATCTATACAATTATCGTCATTGAGTATATCAGTCATGATCTTATCGATCTTATAGACTTTAAGGCTTGGGCATTGCCCATCACCTTTGACGATGTACCAAGACGGTCACATTTGACAATGTCTCTAATGGACAATATAGTATATAAACCGTAGGTGATATAGATCCTATCGGTGATTCAGAATAACGCCACGAAGGGTAATACAATAAACACACTTATATATAGGAAGTACCAGCAGCGTATCCACCATGTGTTTATTGTATTACTCTAGTTTTGTTATCTAAATCACCGTCAAGATACATATAATCATAACCATCGAGTCGGAAATTACTTCTTGAAATCTCATTATGAAGATAGGAAGACCTAAGACTGTACTCTAAATATCTTATAGAATAATACGATCATCGCATCAGATGATATTAGTCATGATCGCGCTGATCATATAGACTGTTAGGGTTGGGTATAACCCACCATTTTGAACAGGGGATCATAAAGACCACCACTAACTTTGTCTTATTTCCAATAGAACAAAGTATAGCCCGTAGGCATTTCATCACCAGGGATGTTAATATTATGATCATCATACTGATGATACTAGTCAGGATCGCATTGATCATATAGACTATGGGATTTGAGCATAGCTCACCCCTTGGGCAAAGAATTATAAAAATTACAATTGCCTTATCACGATTGGACAACATGATATAGCCCGAAGGCAAAACATCATTAAGGATGTTAAATTTAATCATCGTATTGATGATTTTTAGTCATGATCTTATTGATCATATAGACTTTTAGGCTTGAGCATGGCTCACTATTTTGAACAGGAGATCATAAGGATCACAATGTCAATGTCACTAATGGACAATATATTATAGCCCGTAGGCTCTTCATCAAAAATGGATGTTTATACTTAGATCATCATACTGATGATACTTGCCATGATCTAATTCGATCATATAGGCTTTAAGACCTGGACATAGTCCAAATACCCTGACGGCTGGTGTGGTCTCTCAGGTCACACTGCCAGGAGTGTTAACATGTTCTCAGATGTTAACAAGATTAATTTGTCTTAATGGTTACACAATATTACCATGATCGCATAGATCATATAGGCTTGGAGGCTTGAACATAGTTCGCCACCTTTGGATAGGAGGGGTAACTCCTTTAACTATCATATCAGAAGGGATAATTATCCTTAACTACCGAAAGTTTTGGCCAATTAATGTGGATTTGCCACTTGGCAGGGGTAAACCATTAAGAAGATCTTTTGAAATTATTCAGCTGATCGATAAAGTTCGAATAAAATTCACACTAATGATTGCTAAAGGACGATATGAGTACCTATAAAAACTTTTCAAAACTCCCAATAAATCATTAGGAAATTTATCATAATGCCTCAAACGGGAGTTTTAATATCATACTTGTCCATAGAGGACTTTAAAAGGAAATTATAAGTCCGTATAGGGACTATAAAATTTACAGTTTGCCCATGAAGGGACTATAATAAAGTATCAGGTCTACGAGGGGTTGCAAGGAGATATCGTATCCGCTAAAGGACTTATAATGAAATCTCATGCCCATGGAAGGATTATTTAAAAATAACATATCCCCGAAAGGATTTTAATAAAATAACATGTCCGTAAAAGGACTATATTGAAATATAATGCCCTTGAAGGGACTCTGATAAACATACGTATATACCAAGTCTTATCAGGAGACGTAGGTCCGCAAGGACTATAATGAAATACTACGTCCACACAGGACTACAATAATCAAATACCCAAACAGGGATTTTAATGAAAAGAAGTATGATGAAGGAGGGTCTTCTAGTGTCTTCCTTTCTTTATTCTGGTTGTTTCTTCATCTTTATTTATCGTACGCAGCAGCGACTCTGAAGATTTTAGTGAATAAAGTAATATTTCAAATCAGGATCCATTGCAGAAGTAGAATCCAAGGATTCAAGGATTAAAGAAAAAGACAAGGATCACGGATTAGGTTTTGACTGGTATATTCTAAGTCTGAAATTCCGAAAATCAGAGGTAAGAAATAGGGATTAATAGCATCCACATGTATCATCTTCAATATGGGAGCCTCAGGGACCTCCTGGTATGGACTCCGTAGTCTGGATTAGGTTTTAAACAAATTTGGTTTTGGAAATAGGTCCATAAAGGTCTTTCCTCCAACTGGTTGTACGCTTATCCTAGTCGTGGTACGAAGCTTGGCATTTCTAGGCTTCGGATGTGGAGAATCTCCATCCATGGCTTCTTTGCTTGACGATATATTCAAAAATACATAAAATCCAAAACAATATTTTACTGAATAGGGATGAGAGTATTCCTATGTTAAGTCTAGACTCAGAAGGTCAAGGAATGTGCTACTGTGTCATTGCGATTAAACACAAAAGGCTAGTGTTTAATTCACTCAATGTTGGCTCTGATACCAACCTGTCATACCCCAATATTTCCACGTATTACCAGTGGGCCCGGTGGGGAGTATCGTGACGTAGTTGATATCATGATAGTCAAACAACACAATTTATAGCACAGCGGAAGCAAAAGATAATAATATTACAAACCGAATGAAAGTAATATCGAAGTATTACAATGGAATGTAAAGGATCCACAGGCGGATCAAGTTAAAGGAACATTGTTCAACAGATTATAAATATCTAAGCTTGCAAGACTCTTTATTGATGCTAGGAGTAGCTAGCCTATTCCGTCTAGGACCTGCACTTAGCCTTTTTGGAAAATACGTCATTTTACACTGGTAAATACAATTAACCGACTCATTTTGAAAATGTTTAAGAAAATTGATTTGAATGCACAAGGCACAAAATAATCTCTTATAACTTGGGATAATTATTTATATATAAACTTTTAAAGAATTACATGTTCGTTATACGTTCAGTAGCCCGGACTGAATACCGGGTTAAATATTAATAGACACACCACATGATATAATCCCGTGGCGAGTTATTCTCGAACCGTCGGTTATACCTTTTTATATATATATGCACTGGCAGGTGTATGCCTACACCCCGTGCTTAGGTCGTGGCCATTTCAATGATTGATGCCAAGGATATCCGGGACATGGTCATTAACCCCACAAAGGCTTTAAGTAAACATAACAGTTTAAACGGGTCATCTCAATAAATTAACCTTTATATGATTAAAAATTCAATGCCCGACCAAGCGGTATTTTATATACCGTACCCCAAGCCCGTATAAGGGAAAATAAGTTAAAAGTATTTACCTGAGCAAATTATACAAATTTATCCCAGCCGTATACAATCAGCAAGTGCAAATATCTTTTACTGGGCTCCTAAATCTGGAACGAAGGTTTAATAACCTATTAGATTCCTGACGGGTCTTACTTAAGTTTAAATTTAGACCAATTAGTTTTAAAGGAAGGTATACAGTTCAAAACACAAGATTAAGCGAAGACCGGAATAGAATGTGATTTAGACCCGACAAGTTTGAAGACTTGTATAATATGGGTAAATTAAACACATTCTGGATTTTGAGATAAAAATGATAAGGTTTGACCCGTTTCGATTAATTTATGCAAACTAGTTACATAAACCGCACCGAACACGAAAAATGCATAATGGGTAAACAAACGATTCATGAACAGGTTTCCTAAGTTAATATGCCTTATATATGTTGGGATATCAGTAAGATACCTTCCATTATGCCCAAAACAAATTTAAACTCAAATTAAGCCTCGTAGGAGTATTTTGGTCATTTTAAAGATTATAAAAGAGATTAATTATTAATCTGAGGTTCAAGTCTGAAAAGATCAGTAAAAATATTTAATTTAATAATTTATATCAGTAGGGTATTGCCTATATGTGAAATTTATCATTTATAACAAATTCATGCACCGTAGGGGCATTTTGGTAATTTTACATAAGCTTTAAAGGTCAATTTTTGGAAATCTGAGTTTAAAACTTTTGCTTACTGTTAAAGTAAAAAAATTTACTAAAAAAATCAGTAGGTATTAAGTCTTATATGTTTAAAACAGTTTTAACTCATACTATGCGTTAAAAACGCGTAAAAGTCGCTTTTAAGCAATTTTCGGGTTATATAAGAAAAGCTGATATTTTTATCATTCATGTAGGATCGTGAACCGACCTAACGAGTCGATCAGAAGAGTGCTCAGACCGAATCAGAGGCGGAATACATTGATTTGGTCTTCGTTTAGCTTGGATTCACTATTAACTGTCTCTTGTATTGATTATAAAGCAAATACAGTCACGGAGACACTTCGACGGAGCTTCGCCGTCGGAAACAAAACCGTTACAAATGATATCGTTTGAAGGCTATTTATACTACATGAGATTCCCTCTTCAAACGGACATGACACATTCAAACGGTGACTTCTTTCAAACGAGCAGCCTTCAAAACTTTTTCATGCACTCCAAGTTGTGATGTCATCAATGATGTCACCTATGTGATGTCATTTATGATGTCATCTATGTGATGTCATGCTTGTTCAAATCCGCAATGAACCCGAGACTTGACATAAGACGAAGACGACAGATGAATGCACCAACAGACTCCCCCTCAGATGTTGACGAGTCTTAAGTGTCGAGTCTTCGCATCTTCAGTCTTTATCAGTCTATTTTCTTTCTTAGCATATACCAGGATCTTCTCTCTGGCTCTAGCCTCGTCAGACTCCCCCTTTCATCATGATGGGATCGTTATCTGGAATTTGCTATCACCTTGAGATCAAATCCTAGCTTTATCTCTGTTTAAGCTCATCTCAGGTTCTGATGTATCTCCTGACTTTCCATAGCAGCAGGATCAGAAACCTACACATCTCAAACACTCTATTACAAACCAAAAAAGTTGTGATTCAATTTAATGAATCAACTAAACACTCGAAAATTTTTCACATTTAAAATTTATCAAAATTTGAAAAATTTCAAACTCTGATCCAAAATAATGAAACATATTAAACATTTCAAATGATTTATCCAATCCCTCTGTTCATCATGTTTAGCCTTTGAAATTTTGAATATCAGCTCTCCAACATCAGTTGTCGAAAATCTTTTTGGATTTTCTAAATATGAAACATAAATGCAAAAATTAAATGCAGAAATGAAATATGTACAAACATATTTTTGTGAGTTCGTGCAAGAGGATCATATCAGCTGCCGACTAGACACTAGCACCGTTAAGCTGTTATTTCATTTTAAGCTTTTAAACAGTTCGCGTTGATTGCCGATATACTGATCCACTTAAATTCTCACAAAACTTTCAACCTGTTCGGGATACTGAATTAGTGTTTTAGAACTTAAACATCTACATGTGTCCCACCTCAGTATATACTCCCGTATCCAGACCCCAATATTCAGTCTTACAGGTGAGTATACCACAGCTGATATCTGTTAAGGAGTAGATGTGAGGGCCGTGAGAGCTCAGGTCGATACTTCCGTATACGCAGAGATATAACGGCTTCAACTTTAAGGTGTGTCCCCTTTAGAGGATCTTTTATTTACAACAGCAGCGACTATCAATTTTATTGTTTCATCAGCATGCTAAGGGCGAGCTTATATTTTAAAGCTTTTTGCAGAAAGTATTATCCGGGGACTAGGTCAGTACTTCCATACAGCAGAAGTCCCGGGATAATACCCCAGATATCACTGAGCATAAAGACCTAGTATCTCAGAATACGGGACCCTTCAAACAGGATTTCAGGGGTTACCTATATATCCTGGAGGTGTTCCCCACGTAGACGCAAGTGAAATTTATGTTTATATCCCAAACTGATCTACTAATTCTGTGAAAACCTATCGGCACATCTTTAGCGAGACTGCTTAATTGCATTTATACATTACAAATCTTGCTTAATTGCATTTATACATTACAAATCTTAGCGTACTGTGCCGGTCTAGCTGATGTACTATCATTTCCCCTATTCGCACCAAAACTCATTTTTAATTTTTCGATGTTTTTGACATTTTCAAATTTTTAAATTTTTTTTAAAATTTTTCTCCCCCTAAAATCAAAATATGTTTCAATTTTGATTTTCCGGGAAATTTGAAACAAATTGTTCAAATTTGACAACTTGATGAGAATCACTTCAATTCTCCATCCACCTGGCATAAACAATCAGAACTCCCCCTCACAACAAACTATTTTCCCATTATGATTTCAAAACACTTAAGTTTGTTTTAATCAGAATGGTTTTTCCAGAAAATAAGTTTTATTGATTTTACCACTTGTAAAATTGGGGATCAAATCATCACATTGTTTGCCAATTTTATAAATGATAGTTAACTCAAGTTCAATTTAATGACCTTGATTTAACCACTTGTAAGATCAACCTAGTTCAAATTCTGAACCACTTATAACAATCACAAACATACAACTCAAACCTGTTTTTCAACCAATTACCATCTGTTGGTTGAATTCTCAAGGTGCCGATTCCTACTCCACGCTTACAAACACATTATATAAACATGATAAAGAATGATGCCGATTCATGATCCACGATTACCAACTTGGGATCTCCGACAAGTCAGGTTTTTCATTTTAACAGATTCACCCAAGCCTGACGGTCCTTGGGTGATTTTGAATTCTTGTTCGACAATGGTGGAAAGTTTGCGTCATCCATTGTTAAACCCGAATTCTCCTTTTTTACCTCAACACCAGGCTCTTCTGGCTTTGACGAACCAGAATCATTGCCTGCACATGGCTTGTCTGACTTTGACCTGTCAGATTCATCGCCTGAAGGTGGCTTGTCTGACTTTGACACGTCAGATTCATCGCGACCATTTTCTCTCTCTTCTTTTCCCTTTTCGTCCTCAGATTTGTATCTGATGAATTCGTCTTGCTTGACTTTGCTGTCGAGGGAGTTGATTCATCAGAACTCTTATTCGATCTATCGGGTGAACCCGAGGACAAAATCTTCTCTAAATACTCTCTCGCCTTTTTTCTCTTCTTCCTCAGTCTGTCTTTCTGCCCCTGTGAAAGTTTAACTTTCTTTTCTTGAATTGTCTGTTCTTGAACTTTAGGTTTTAGAACCTTCTATTCATGGGGCTTGACATTGACTGGAATCTTTGCCAATTTTTGAGACTTAGCCCTCAATCTGTCATTCGATCTCCTTGGGCAATCTCTGGCAATGTGACCTCTGATGTTGCAGTTAAAGCATCTTCTCGTTTCATAATTCCAACTTTGGCAGTTAACAGCAATGTGTCCTTGATAACCGCATCGGTAACACACTCTGTTATCGTACCATGTACCACTTTCACACCAAATGCTCAGATCATAGCATTGTCTGGCTTGGTGATATTCCTTCCTCATGTTTGCTGGATTTGGCTTTTGAGCACTGTGGTCCGACCTGCACCACTTATTGCCAACAATTTTTGAGTTTTCATTTTTCAATTTTTGTGATTTTTGATTGCGATTGGATGATCGATCTGATGAGCTTTTATTATCTTTTTGAACATTTTTCAAATTTTTAATTTTTTGTTTCTGTTCTACTTTCTTCTTCAAAGGTTTTTGCTTAGAGCATTCTCCCTTTTCAGTCGATTGTAGAACAGTTTTCTGAAAATTTTCTTTTAATTTCAAAAACAATTTTTGTTTTTCAATTTTTTCTTTTTCATCATCAGATTTCTCATCACAATCTTTAACTTTGACATTGTCAAAGTTTGTGACATTGTCACTTATTGGAACTGAATTGATAGGCTTTGGACAGGGGATATTCAAAGATTCAGATGATGTCACAAAACCTTTCAATTTCTTTTCAAGTTCATCAATCTTGTTTCTTGAATTCTCAGCTTCATTTTCAAGCGGAGATATTCTTTCAAGATGAGACTTGATTGTTTTTTCATTCTCATTCTTCATGTTTTCAAGAACAGTTTTTTCATTTTCCAAAACTTTTAGCTGTTCTTGAAATTTTGTTTCATTTGCTTTCAAATTTTTGTTCTCCAGTTTTATCCAGAAATCTTCATTTTCTGAAGATTTCTTTTTGCTTTCAAAGTCTTTTTCTTTTTCTTTCAAAACCTTGTTTTCTGATATTAAACTGTTTAAGACATTTAACAGTTTAACATTCTCAGATTTCAACTTCTCACAATTTCCCTGTAAATCCAGAATCTGTTTAATATCAGCTTGCTTCTCATCGCTCAACTTCTTGACTTCCAATGTCAAACTTTCCGCATCCTTCAAGAGTTTGTCATTGTTAGTCTTAAAGTTGTCACATTTGGAGCACACTGATTCAGAACTTGAAGGTTCATTCTTCACAGATTCTTCATTCTTTGAAATTTCCTTTGTCTCTATCTTGTATGTTCCTGCACAAACAATTTTAACAAAATCAAGAGGTTTTAAATCTGTATTGTGACACCTGTGCCACCACGAACACCAAACAAATGCCAAACCTATGAAACATTGTGTTTCATACCTGGGATTTGTATAAATATGTGTATCCTTTGCACATATCAATTCTTGTTCAATTCCGAGCTTTAAATCGCTTTCTGGAAAGTTATACGCGCACTGATGCGTAAACGTAATCAGTTTAACGCGACAAACACTCCGGAATAGTGAAATAGGCTTAACATACCTTAAATGACCTTTACATAACTTAGAAATAAGTTTTGGAAGGTTTGGTATGGCAAAAACAAGTTTATTCGATCGCAGGGACTATTTGTGTCAAACTGCGAAACTATACCAATTCATATGCTAACGTTCAGTCCGGAACTTGATCATAAGCTAAACATACCATATATAACCTAAACATAGCTTAGAAATAAGCTTTGATAGGTTCGGTATGCGAAAACATGCTTATATGATCTTACAGGGACTAAAAGTGTCAAAAACGGCGTAAGTTTGCATTTTCGCGCATATCTTACGTTCTGGACACATCTGGACATCCAAAATTTTTGTACACACTAAAATATTTTTATTTTAGTGATCGGCATGCAAAATTTACATTCGTCGCTTAATTTGGTTCGTTTTCGCGTCCGTTTAAGTTTCGTCGTAATTTAGCGAACAACGCGACCGTACGACCAAACGAACCGACATACGAGAGTGTTCCAAGCATATTTTGAGTCCTCTAAACTTTATTGACCTTGTAGAGCCTTGAAAGTGGCTTAACAGGGGTCAAAAATGCCTGGAATGGACTCGAATGCATGCAGGGACTAAATCTGCCAATTTTCAAACTGTTGCTGATCTGGGAAGCCCAGGCGGCCCGCGTGAACCCCCTCCCATATCCCAGGCGGGCCGCATCAGAGTGCCCAGTTCCAGAAATTGATTTTTAGCAAACTGTTGCAACTTCAGGGGCTGTTTGTGCAATTTCTTGGAATGTTGAGCAAGTTTGTGTGATCACCAAGGCTTCTAATCAGTTGGTAACAAATGGATGGCTAGATTTCATTGCTTAATGGCTAATCAAAACACTTGTGATGATCTTGTTACTTCACAACAACTATAAATAGCCATCCATTTCTCCTTCATTCCTTGCTCATTCTCATTCTCTTCTCTCTACATCTGACTTGGGAGCTCTCTCAAGCATTGGGACTTTGTCTTCTTTGTTGAAAAGATAGCAAGGACCCTTAGTGAGCATTCTTTCACTCTTTTTATGGCTTTTTCCTTATGTAGTGCAGAAAGTCAAACGTTTGGCCAACAGTTTGACTTTCGGTTTTGACCATCAATTGGTCAAGTCAAAGTTCAATTGAACTTTGACACGTGATTGTAATCACGATAGTTATAATCCTTCGTGATTATAGCCGCTGATTACCACGTTAACTAGGTATAGTGTCGAGTCAAAGTTTCGGTCAAAATGCGTTTTAGCACGCATTTTGCAACGGAACTACTTTAGGGTATCAAAACACTTTGTTTTGATACCAAATCAGTAGGTTAAACATGTCTTGACATGTTTAACTCGACACTATTAGTTTAGTGCTTGTTTAGGGTCGTAAGGTAAGCGGTCTAAACAACCGCTTAGACTTTCGAACCCGACCCGTTTGGTCGATCTTTAGGATCCGACCAAGCTTAGCTAGTGATCATAGTTGCTTAGGGAATAACCACTGAGGTTATACCTTATGATCACATAGGATTGGTTAGTCGTATGCTAGTTAGCTTGTATGCCCATAGGAAATGACCAAAATGCCCTTTTGAAGCTAAAATCCGTATTTTGACTATGTGAACATATTTTTGACATATAATCTGATTTAGTAACATGTTTAGGGATAATTGGGAATGTAAGACTTGACATAGCACATAGTTAACCATCCGAACTTAGTTCTACGCAAACGACGCATTATAGTGGTTTATACTACCATAATGGGTCGAAACGGGTCAAAAGCACTTAGGTAGATTTCCAAATCAGAATGTTGGGACTATTAAATCATACCATATGAGTTCAATTACTCATTTGATTTATAGAACCTCATTCTATCCTATCTCCCGATTTAGGATCCGATTGTTTAACATAGTGATCCATACTAGGTGCCACTTGATTCCTTGATTTCCCGAGCTTTGTTAGGACACTTAATCAAGGATACTTGCAATCTCAACTGAGTACATAGTCCCCTCTTTTACTGTTTTCAATTGTTTTGGGGTGAAACATATATGCCTATCTGTTATTTTCCTGATTTTAAACTATATGATTACACTTGCTTAGTACATATACTTTTGATAAATTAAACGATTACCTATGGTTTAAAAACTGATTTTCCAAAGCTTATAAAACAACTTGTTGGATTGTACCTATTTTATACATTTACCCAGCCGATTGGTAGTATGATATAGCGCTGTAGGACTAGACACCCCATTCCTGTTGTATGGAATGTCAGAAACCAAGTTATAACCAAATAGAAATTGCCTTCGTGGTATGTCTGTAGTCTCCAAAGTGTAGTTTGATACACTAAGGTCTGATTGAATACCAAATCACACTCTTTTTTGTATATGTTGATATACTACAAAAGTACAGTTTGATGTACTCTCAAATGTGATCTACCAAAGTATATTTTGATATACTAAGTACAAAATCCAACATATGTTTTAACATACTACTTTGTTATTTACCAAAGCATAGTTGATATGCTATTTTTTAAACCAAAGTATAGTTTGATATGCTACTGTTACCAAAGTATAGTTTGATATACTACCAACATTGTTATTTCATAAACCAAAGTATAATTTGATATACTACTAAAGCATAGTTGATATGCTATTTTTAAACCAAAGCATATTTGATATGCTATTTTCAAACCGAAGTATAATTTGATATACTACCAATACTTTTATCCTTAAACCAAAGTATATTTGAGAACCGAAACTATTATTTTAATTACTAAAGTATATTTCGATATACTATCCATTTAACTATTTCAAAACTAAAGTATACTTTGTTATACTATTTATACAAGCTTTTCAAAACCAAAGTATATTTTTTTGTCTATACTATAAACTCTTTTCCAAAACGACACGTTTTCAGAAACAAAACTTTTACATTAGATTCATGGTTATTTTGAAAACATACAACTTTTCTCACATTATCCAAAGCCATGAATCTAATACACAAAATCCTATGTTACTCACAGGCATTTTTATGCTGACGTACCTATTTTCATATATGTTTCAGGTACTGCTGTGTGATGATTATTGATGCATGCTTCACATAGGATGGACCTGTGCCTTAGCGACTTTAAAACTAAGAAACAATTTATTTGTATTTATCTGATTTGTTCCAAAACATTGAGTTCAATAATTTAATAAAACAAAACTATTTAATCCATGGTTATGAAAAAATGATTCTGTTACAACACTCCCCGACGTTTCCGCCACGATTTGTTGTTTTACGTGGCCGGGGTGTGACATGTATCAATGTAACACCCCCTTTTAAAGTCATATTTCATGTTCTGTTTTGCAGCGAAACACATACATATTCTTTTATCAATTTCAGTAATTACATCCAAATTGATTTTGTCTAGATTTCCCAAATTCAGTTTATCTAGATTTCCTTTGATTTTATTCATCAATATTTTCTTCTTATCAGAATTTTCATAACTGTGTGTTTGAAGTTTATTGATGAAATCAGATGAATGTAATTTTGAAAATTTAGGCTCTTGTTTTAATTTCTTTAAAACATCATCCCATTCGGCAGGTAAAGCATCTGCAAACTTTGATATCTTTTCAGCTTCTGTCAATTTTATCTCAAACATTTTTAATTTGTCTATTAAGTAATCAAATCTCCTTTCCATCTCTTTCATTGTCTCATCTTTTTGGCATACAAAATTTTTAATTCTAAGCATCCAAATCTTCTTATCATTTTGTTCATATGTTCTCATTTTAAACCAACCGTAACCCCTATTTAAACTTTCAAGATCATTGTTTTCATTCTCATCAAAAACCGTTTCCATTTTTCAAACACAAACTGTTCAAATGAGATTACTCTTCTTTGATTGAATTTTTTTAGATCAAAACAATTTTTCTAACTTTTAAAAGCTTCAATGCACTTGAATCAAATAATTGGACCGAGACTTTTTGCTTTAACTGTTGATTGGGCCGGTTAAAATGGACTTCAAACCCAAAATGTTCTCTGACAACAAACCTTTCTTGAACAAACAAATTTTATAATGGCCGACACTTTTTTTTAATTGTTCAATAATTCTGATTGGACCTCAATATTGTAACATGGTCGATGTCACATACAGATACTAATATCTGATTTTATAGATTATGTCGGCACACTAAAACTGGCAACAACACATGCAGACCTTTAAACCAACCACTAAAAATCACTCATATGCAAACACTAATATCAAGATATGGGCCGACAAAAGTTATCTCTATTCATATCCTATTGGGCCGATAACTCTCAAATAAATTCTGCCAACTTTATCACATGCAACCGACAATTAGTATCTTGGGCCACACTATTTCACGTGATTTATAGTCCCAATTTCAAACTACCTGACAACTTCATTCAATGTTTCACACAATACAATGCACTATCACGTGAAACACTGACTCACTTTCAAACTGTATGGCTAGCTTCAAACGGAATGGACAATTTCAAACGGTCACGATGGCAACTTTTAAACGGTCAGGTTAGTTTTCAAACGGACAGGTTAATTTTCAAACAGACAGGTCAGTTTTTCAAACGAACAGGTCAGTTTTCAAACGGACAGGTCAGTTTTCAAACGAAGAGGTCAGTTACGTTCAAACGGTCACCAATTTTCAAGCCATTTTTACCAGTTTTACGTCGAGTTTTGATCTGATATTTTCAAGGGTTGATTAAAACACTGTTATGTATATTATATGTGAAAATCAGCCGTTTTTAACCGTGAAAAGTATCAAATTTTGAAAGAAGGTGTAGAAAATCAGAATTTGCTAGCGAAAACGAGCTAAACGGTAAGAACTCTTCCTCCTGAGCTCTGATACCACTTGTAGGATCGTGAAACGACCTAACGAGTCGATTAGAAGAGTGCTGAGACCGAATCAGAGGCGGAATGCATTGATTTGGTCTTCGTTTAGCTTGGATTCACTATTAACTGTCTCTTGTATTGATTATAAAGCAAATACAGTCACGGAGACACTTCGACGGAGCTTCGCCGTCGGAAACAAAACCGTTACAAATGATATCGTTTGAAGGCTATTTATACTACATGAGATTCCCTCTTCAAACGGACATGACACATTCAAACGGTAAATTCTTTCAAACGAGCAGCCTTCAAAACTTTTTCATGCACTCCAAGTTGTGATGTCATCAATGATGTCACCTATGTGATGTCATTTATGATGTCATCTATGTGATGTCATGCTTGTTCAAATCCGCAACGAACCCGAGACTCGACATAAGACGAAGACGACAGATGAATGCACCAACAATTCCAGAAGGCTTAAAATATTTTATTTATCATATAAAATCAGTAGCAAAAGATTTGGTATCAATATGTGATGTAAAACTCATTTTATGAGCATAAAGGGTATAACCGACAATTACCGAATCAAAGCTAGAACCCTATGTTATGCTCAGCTTAAAAATAAATAAAAATCTTCAAAAAACCCAAATATTATATTACATCAGTGGGTAAAAAGTTTGGTGTCAAAATTTGGGTTTAGATAGGCTTTATGCTAATTATGCCGTTTAATTAATAAAAAGCTTCTTAATTACGATATTGAGCATAACACCTAATCTAGGCCTCAAACTGATGTCAAATTTTTAGGACAAGTTTATAAATCAGTAACAAAGGTTTTCGTCCTCTCACATTTTCAAAAATCTCGTTTTAAGGTCAAAAGGGCATAATGGTCTACATTTAAGCAATTAACGGAAACATGTAATGAACTAGGATTTCTATGGAACCAAGTTGTATAACCTCAGAGGGTTATACTAACATATAATACAGTCCTAAAGGAATCCTATGGCATATCTAAACTAATCTAAATCGGGTCAGAACTAAAAGTCAAAGCAAAAGTCAACTTTTGCGACT